>NC_028453.1:1143669-1267392 GCF_000263155.2 Setaria italica | reverse complement strand
TTCCAGGACGGCATATTTCCTTCATTCGTGGTCGAGAGATCGAGTTGGTGAATGTTTAGCCAGACTATTCCAGCCGGGTAATTAAGTCTAAAAGAAAGGGAGGTAAGCGTTCAGATTATTATTTGACCGGTGGGAGAGTTAGGCATTTATATTTTTCTCCCCAAGCGTACATCTGTATAAATTTTTTTAATAGTGCCTCGAGTAGAGAGGCTCTTGGCTGGATGAGTACGGTCATGATCACGTAAGCCGGGATAAACGTTACCCCTGTAACATCGGAGATTCGCAGGGCTTGCTCTGTGCGGCAACATGAGCTAATTATAAAACTAATTGCAGAACCTTGTGCTAATTCGCGAGACGAATCTATTAAGCCTAATTAATCCATCATTAGCAAATGGTCCGTGAGGAAGCCGGAAGCAAGCGCGCGGGCGGGTGGCGACGGGGCTGGGTGGGTCGGCTAGCGTCCGTGCACACGTTTTGTAATTAGCTTATGTTTAGTACTCCTAATTAGTATCCAAACATCCGATGTGACAGGTGTTAAACTTTAACAGGTGTTTCCCAAACACCCCCTGAATCTAGTGCTATCGCGACGCGAGAGCCCTCCGATTTGGGAACGGGAAAGGATATTGGGAGATTAAAAAAAGCAAAAAAAAACTGTAACAAATCGAGAACGAGAAAGTAACAAATCGAGATACCTTCTCCGCATCCTCCTCGTTCGGTGACTCGTCTCCTTTAACGACGACTCCAACTCTGATGAGTTTCGATTCGGTTAGTGTTTCAAGATTTCAGGTTTAGGAGAGGATTTGCGTCGGTGTTTAGACCTGGCAACCTACCGAGGAGGTGTTCGAGGTATTGTTTTGGTTAGTGGGGCTCATCGAGATTAGGAACCCGAAGCTAAACACAGACACATGATTTAGACAGGTTCGGACCGCTAGATTGTGTAATACCATACGTCCTGTATGTTGGTTGGATTGAATTGCTTTGGAGGGGGTTCCTGTCTCACCTTATATAGTCGGGGGTAGGGTTACAGGTTGGTTGGTTACAAGAATGCTAAGAATACTAGTCGGATACGACTAGAGGAGTTCTACTCTTATTACGATGAGTACTTTCCTAATTCTCGACTAGTTCCTATCTTTCCATGTAGACCGTCCTGCACCATGATCTCCATGTCAAATGCGTCTCGGTGTCCAGCCCCATATTTAGGACTGTCCAAACCTTCTGGTGGGCCCATAGATGTATGTACGACAAGCCCCCGAGTATTTTTTAGTCAAATGCAGCAGTTTCGAATACTTTTGTAGACTTCACCGACTAGTTTTGGTGCTCTTTGAGTACTTCATCTGGTTGAATCTTTAAAGGTATACAAAAACTGTCATGCGGCTAAAATGTGCTCAAGCCTTATTTTAACTTAGTCTCGTATCCTTCAACCTTGAATTTTATACGGGAGTGCGACGACTCCATATGGAGTAGCCCCCGAGCCTTAGGTTGAATCGAAAAATCAGGCTGAGGGTCAATCTATAATTTGCATCACTTTCCCCTTAAAACCCGCAGAAAAAACTTTTTATCGATGGACACGTGGCACACAGCCACCGAGCCTTTAGTCGACTAGTTTGGTGGGTATAAGGGTCACCTTTGGTCAACGTGACCATCTATGGAAGGGGATCTTATCTCCTCCCGAAATAAAAGCAACTGCCAATTAGGTTTTCCTGATTTCTGAGGATCCTTTGATTCGAAATCCATTCATTTGCGTAGTTTTTACTGTGCCACTGTTATAAATAACAGAGGAAGTTATCCCTTCTGTTGTACCCTTGCCATTTGCCTTTCCAACTTCCGCACTGAGGCCCTAGCACTGCCGCCACTGTTCAATCTCCAAATGCTTGCGCCGCCGTTCCCCCACCAAGCAGCCCCTGAGCATATGCGACTGAAGACGCTCGTGACATCAATGATGGGGAGGAAGGCTGTTGCGTCCAAACCGGATGAAGGCGAGAAGAAGAAAAGATCCGACAAGAAGAAAGAGCCGTAGTTGCCGGCGTCCAAATATGGGAAAACCAATCAGACCGCGCGCCCAATTCCGTTGCTGCCTAGAAGCGGTCAACTCTGAAGGAGAAGGAAATCAATGCACTAGTAGCCGCCAAATTACTCCAAGATCAAGGACTTCATTAGCTGGAGATCTGCCTATGACAACGCCTGCCCTTTGAAGACCTATTCCAATGAGACGGTAATTTTTGTCTACTTCATCGAGCGAGGTCTTGCATTGCCAACTTCAGATTTCTTCCGAGGTTTACTGGATTACTATAAATTGGAGTTGGTTCATCTGAACCCCAATGGGATCTTCCACATTGCAATCTTCATTCATTTTTGTGAGGCTTTCCTGGGAATCAGACCCCACTTTCAACTGTTCCGAAAGTTTTTCCGAGTGAAGCCACAACCCTCGAGGGAACACACGTTGTTGGTTGGAGGTGTCGGAATTCAAATGTGGGAGACAGTAAGCAGCCATTATTTGGATTACGAGCTGATAGACTCCAATGCCGGATGTAAAGAAAAATGATGTTATATTAGCAACCATGTTCCAAAACTACCCAAACTCTCAGGATAGCGTCCCTCTTGGAACAACCGGTGGCTTGATGAGCCAAAACATGGTGATTGCCTGCAGCTGCCCGAGTTGATTGGTAGAATTGCCTAGTTGAAACAGGAAAGCTTACTGGAGTCGGAGCAGCCTTTAGTTTTATGAAGCACCACATCCAGCCTCTGTAGCAGCGATGCCATTATGGCTATGAGTATACCGGCCTTAACAATCCATCTAGATTCTCTCCTGATGAAATCAACACAGATGAAATTATGGTTAGGCTCAAGCGAATGTTCAAGAACATGAGCGGGATCCCAACTATTGTGCGGGAATTCAACGTCTTACACCCGCCAAAGCTTGTAAGTACTCGTGACCGTGGCCCCCGAGTACTTATTTTGAATGTACTAGTCAACTGACTTGTCTCATTGTGCAGGAAGATGTTGTGTTGTATTTCTCTGCTCCTCCTCCTCCCGGATCTGAAGATGTTTGTGAAGCTGTTCCTTGCTTGTTTACGCGGGAAGTTATGAGAGGCGATGATCGGCAAGAGGAAGTAGTCGAGTCCTCCAGCGGCACTAGTTCTGATGCCACGGAGAAATATGAATTGAAGGCCCAGTTGTTTGCTAAGGTCGGACCATCCTCCGGGTCGAAGAAGCTCTCAGCTACAAATGAGCTTGAAGCCGCGATCCCCCCACCACCGAAGAAAAAATGGGCCGTGAAGAGATTCATCGATGCGGATGATGTGCCCCCCAAGGTAATTACCTATGAGGAAGGACAAGATCCTGAGGATCATGTATTCCCAAAATGTGTTTCCAATGTCACCACCGTGTCTGCTGAGGATGACATTGGTAGTTTGTAGGTACTCGAGGTGGTGACGGAAACTGAAAAGGCAGCTGCCTTGTCTGCTTAGGACAAGTCGTCGATCACCAAGGGGGTGATCGATGTTGAAGATGATCCAGAGCCTGTTGTTGGCAATGACAACTCCTTTGGAGATGTGATGAACCCTGCTGGCGCAGAGATGGCATCAGCAGCGGGGGTGGTAACTAAGGCTAGCCAGGATCAAGCTGCAACTTCTTAGGCCACACCAAAGGTATTGTCTCCATCTATTAAGCCATTGTGCCTGATGGGAGAATCCAAATTGAAACTAAGGAGATCTTCAAGGTATCCTCTGTTGTTCTTTCAAGTACTTCTTATGACTCGTAAGTAATGTGCCCTTCTGCAGGAAATCCTCGGGCATAGATCTGGCTAGGCCTGACTCCAATCCTGTGACTGATGGCGGCAGCCACTCAGATCAAGACATCATCCAGGCTCAAGTAGTACTTCTACCACCGGAGCAAATTGTGGAGAAACCGTCTACTCCAAGGGCTACGTCTGCTGCGGTGGCTCTTATGTATGAGGTATTGGCATCGTTGCACGATGAAATTGAACGGGATCAGTTCATTTTGGTATTTGAGTGTAATAACAATTATTATAAGTATACGAATTGTGCTGCCAGCCCCCAAGCGACAGGTACTCAAAGGAGTGGCAACGACTACTTCTGGCACCGTGGCTACTCCCGTAGCCCCCGAGCTAGAGGTGGAAATTGAAATGACGACACATGTGGAAGTCATGACCACCAACGCGTCCTTCGAGCTAGGTCTGTCAACAAACCTTGCCGTGGTTCCGCAAAACACAACTGATTTTGAAGCTCATGCAGATCCTCTATCGATTGGAGCAATTCGTGTTGAAGAAATCCAACTGATCGACGAACCCTTGGTGAGTATGGACATGATCGCTGGAATGATGGAGATGCATCGCCGTATCGGTAATTATGCAGAGGTATCTTCTTTCTGACTTGATTTGTTGATGGTGGCCTTTGTGACGTGTACTCATTTACTAATACGAGTACCTATTGTGTGTGTCACAGGATGTCATCAAGCGGTCCTGCCGCAAACCCCAAATGCTTGAAGGATATGGGGACACATTACTTCGTGCTGAGGCCTTTGAAAAGGAACTTGCTAAGGAGAAGGAGCGTGGTTCTCGGTTAATAATGAGGTATGACAGAGCTACCGTTGAGTAACAGAATCGCATCTTGCAACTTGAAGAAGAGAGAGACCGTCTCAACGAACGCAACAAGTCCTTGAACCAGCGGGTTAAAGGTATTTGTTGTTCTTGCTGCTTTCCAAATACTGATTCTGCTTGTGGTACTGACCCTCTGCTGCCTTAATGTGCAAAGCTTGAGAAGTCGAATAAAAAACTCCAGGAGAAAATCATCGATTGGATCAATGCGTTCTATCATGTGACTGACTAGCACAACAGACTTGTCTTGCCAGTTGAGAAGTTGGAGCATCACCTAGAGAAGGAGAAGAAGATGCGCGAGGATGGTGAGGCTGATCTTGTTACTGCCATGGAGACCATCAAAGATCGTGAGGCTAGGGCGGAAACTGCCACATTTACCATGAACAAGATTTGTGAGGCCGTCCAGCCGATTGCGGATATGATAGAGCCTCCAGCTGAAGGTGTAGAGCCTCATCCGCTACCAAAGATACTCAAGAATGCACCAGAGAAGATTTCTGGCTATATTCAGAAGATGGTGAAGTCTATCTCCCAGTAGGTCTTGAGCTTTGTGAAGTCTTTCTATCCCCAGGTAAATTTGCAACCCGTTGTTGAAGGGATGGTGTCGGACTGCTCGGACGAGCAATTCAAGGAGGTTATGTGGGAGATGGATCCCACTGCCGAAGAAGTAGTCAGGCAACTAGACCTTGAGTAGATCTATAGATGAACAAACATTAGTACTTGTATAAAGAATAATTTGTCAATGCTTGTAATATATTGAAGTCTTTATGCAATTATTTTCTTGCTATGTGACTTGTTATTATTTAGTACCCCTCACAACTAACCCTGATTGTTGCTCGTACAATTAATGTGAGTGTCTGCACAAGGCTTCTTTTGTGAGCCACATCAGATGCACATTGTAGAGTATTTAGGATGCATGTTCTTTTGTGGAGCGTGAGTACTCGAGCTATTTTGATAGTAGACTACTGGAGGAGTAGTCTCTTTAGGGTTTCGACGACTAAAGCCTATCTTTACAACCTCTTTGAGTTATATTGATGTTACGCTCTAGAAAGTCTGGAACTACAGACTTGTTATTACAAGCCGCGACTAGACATATTTGTCTGGTAAGCAGTCACTCAGGTAGTTAATTAACTCCTGAGGTACTGGTGGCTTCTTTTTTGCAAGCAGTCAAGGGACAAATTTGTCCAATGAGTTAACTAACTCATGAAGTTTACTGCAGACTTGTTTTGCAAGTCGCAGTTAGACGATTTTGTCCAGTGAGCTGAATAATTCATTAGAATTTTGCGGACTTGTTATTACAAGCCGTATTTGAGCAATTTTGCCCAGGGAGCTGAATAGCTCATTATAATTTTGCGTACTTGTTATTACAACTTGTATTTGGGCGATTTTACCCAGGGAGTTGAATAGCTCATTAGAATTTTGCGGACGTGTTATTACAAGCCGCGATTGGGCGATTTTGCCCAGGGAGCTGAATAGCTCATTAGGAATACTGCGAACTTGCTTCTGCAAGTCGCGATAAGGTAGAAATAAGTAGTCGAATTACAACAAAAATATGACTGCTTTATTGAATTGGAAATCTACCACTAGGGCTGATGGCTGTTTACATGAATATGTAAATCTAAATTAACGATAAAATCGACAAAGTTGCTCGATGTTCCACGAGTTGTCGATGTTTTCACCAGAGGGGTGTTGTAGTCGATATGATCTAGATCCAATGACCTTGGAGATGATAAAAGGCCCCTCCCATGGAGATGAAGGACCATGTCGCTTATGTTGAACGATCGTTCTTTGACGTGTCGGTCACGGTAGCGGCGAAGGCCTTCGAGGTATCTTGCGGACTGGACGAGTGTTGCGCAGCGAGCTTCTTCGAGGCTGTCAATATCTAGACACCTTGTTTCTTCTGCTGCGCCTTCCTCATACTGCTCGATTGTTGGGGATTGCCACATGACATCAGTAGGCAACACGGCTTCAGATCCATAGACGAGGAAGTAGGGTGATTGCCCTGTAGGCTTGCATGGCTGGGTATGTAGCCCCTAGAGTACGTTGGGTAGTTCCTTGAGCCACTTGCCTCCCTTGGTGTTGAAGATGTCGTACTGCCTTTTCTTAAGAGCGTCTAGCACCATCCCGTTGGTGCGCTCAACCTGGCCGTTAGCCCGCGGATGAGCGATAGAGACGTACCAGACATCGATCCTACTATTCTCGTAGAATTTCTAGAACCCATGGTTATTGAAGTTTGAACCCAGGTCTGTGATTATGCGATTGGGGAAGCCGTAGCGATAAACAAACTCGTCGAGGAAATCAAGTACTCTGTCTGCTTTAGGGGAGGTGACTGGCTTCACCTCGATCCACTGGGTAAACTTGTCAATGGCCACCCGAACTCGGTTGAATCCTCCAGGCATTGTGGGTAGTGGGCCAATCATGTCGAGCCCCCTAGCACGCAAAGGGCCAAGAGGGTGGTATGGTAATCAGCTCGTAGGCAGGGACGTGCTACTGCTTGGCGAAGAATTAGAACCCTTGGCATCGGCGGACTAGTTCCTCGGCATCAGCGAGGGCTACAGGCCAATAGAACCCTGATCTGAAAGCTTTACCCACAATTGTGCGTGAGGATGCACGGTTGCCGCAAATGCCTTTGTGGATCTCCTCCAATATGTCCCTGCCATCTTGCCGTGAGACGCACTTCATCAGCACTCCTGATGATGCGCCTCTTTTGTAAAGCTTGTCTGAGATGCAGAGCATTAGACTGACTGTATCAGATTCTACTGATCGAGTTGTTCGAGTTCTGCCAATTGAGCCAACTTTCTAGTGTACTTCTTCTGGGGCATCGCGCGGGTGATGAGATAAATAGACGCGACAGTAGCTAGGGGAGTACGATGGTGACACATTTGAACTGCTTCAAAGGCGCTATCCAGGTTCTAGATTGGTAAATCCGCTGCAAGGCGATGGCGGCGCTCTGCTCTTGCGGCGTTCCGTGCTCGTCGTCGAGTTCTTTGAGCTTCGATCTCTTCTCCGACAATGTTGGCGGTAAGCTCATTCTGCAAGATGTCATTTGGGTGATGCTCATGTCGCGGGTTCCTGTCCCGCTGCTCTTCTTCTTCGTCCTCTTGTCCAATAATGATGGTGAAGAGTTCTCGCTCTGGAGAGTAGCTTCCCGAGCTTGAAGTGATGACCTCCGTGGTGCCGCCTTCCTCGTAGATGGGTGACAGAGGATCTTCCTTCTGGTACGGGAGAGTGTCGAGGTAGGCGATGAGGCACGAATCGTCGTTCTTGGCGAGAGCGGGTGGCTTCATGTTGGACCAGTAAATAAATCTACTTTGAGGAGTTGATGTGATTACCAGGCCCTGCTGTGGACCTGATGAAGGAGTCTCCTCGTCCGGATCCGAGTAGTAGTCGAGGTCCTCGATCGCATCCGTATCGGAGTGTGATTTGGACAGGGCCGCCTGATAAACAGTGGTCGCGTCGTGGAGTCCGAACGAGAATCGACTCTGGTTGTAATCTAACTCGCACGATGGCTTATGCGCCGGCTCTTGCAAGTCAATCGGACCGGCGGAAGAAGTCGAGTTGTACTCAGACTCGTCCCCCCAGCCTCTGGCTAGGTCTGAAATTGAAAATTCACCGAAATTCTCGATGAGATCCTCCAGAGCTTGGCGCTGGAGCTTCATGGTTTGCTGCTTCTTCTCCGAGGTCGGCGCAATGTGGCGGTGGAAATTTCCAGCACCGTCTGCGACGCAAACCCATGAGCCAAAGACGAACATCGCGCCTACTTCAAACGCGACGATTGGCTTGATGATGACTTGTGCCATCAAGTTCACCAGTGGATTCTCGACGAGATCCCCTACCTGGCGTGCCAACTGTCGGTGTTTAGACTTGGCAACCTACCGGGGGGTGCCCGAGATAGTGTTTTGGTTAGTGGGGCTCGTCGAAATCAAGAACTAGAAGATAAACATAGACACACGATTTAGACAGGTTCGGGCCACTAGATTGCATAATACCCTATATCCTATGTGTTGGTTGGATTGAATTGCTTTGGAGAGGGTCCATGCCTCGCCTCATATAGTCGGAGGCAGGGTTACAGGTCGGTTGGTTACAAGAATACTAGTCGGATACGACTAGAGGAGTTCTACTCTTATTACAGAGTACTTTCCTAATCCTCGACTAGTTCCTATCTTTCCATGTAGACTACACCGTCCTACGCCATGGTCTCCATGTCAGATGCATCTCGGTGTCCGGCCCCATATCTAGGACTGTCCAAACCTTTTAGTGGGTCCATAGATGTATGTACGACAATTTGTGCCTTCAGAAGGGGTGGTAGGATGTGGGCGGGATGGCGAGACGGCGGTGTGGCACCGCCCGCCATGGTGGTAGAGGAGTCTGGTTGGGGAGGGTCAGGGGCAGGGGTGTCGTGGGCACAATAATGTTTAGCGGCGGCGGCACTGCGGTCGTGGATCCAATGGTGATGGCATCGTTGGATCGTATTGGGTGGTGGGGGAGCTAGGATTAAAAGAGGATGGTGGGGGAGGAGGGGAAAGAGGGCAGCCCTCACGAGTCGGAGGCTAGTGGTGGGGTGGGGGTGGGGTAGGTGCGCGGAGGAAGAAGGGGTTGGTGGCGAGGCTTTTGTCGATTGGGTGGAATGGGTGAGAAGATAAAGAAGTTAATGGTAGATGGATGTGGGGGTCCATGCTGAAGATATAAGAAATGGGATGAATCTGAATCTGTTTAGAAAGGGTCTTCATTTACAACTAAGCGGAGACTACTCACAGTTATCTTCATAGTAGTAAATAAACATAAAGTTCCACGATGTGGACCCAACATCTGGTTCTTCTTAATATAAAGATTTGTGGCTCTCCTACCTATGCCGAAAAAAAGAGAATTTAATAGAGCCATGTGATATGCTATAACGAATTGAAGCAAGTAAGCAACAACGTATGCTTGAAAGATGGGAAACGCCAAGTTGCTAACCATTAATCGACTGCTTAAAGATAGGGTTAGTTGTAGGCCTTGTACACTTTCACCTGATGATCGAAGATGGATCGATGTTTGATGTTTCAAGCTGAGGACAGTCGCAGGGCAACTCTCCTTTGGCAGGACAGGACGTCTGATCCGGTGATACGAGTCGATCGAAGACCAAACTAATCCACTGGCAACGTGCACGCATATGTACAAGTACACGTGTGCCATGTGTTTGCATGCATGCATTGCATGGATACCTCGAGTCCTCGATCGACACCATACACCCATCGACGATCGATCGCCTGCCAGAGGAGAGCTGCCTCCTACTGTCTTCAGCTGCTAGTACTGCGCATCAGAGACTCATCAGCAGGTGCTTCTTCCTCCCCTCGATCTCGCTCGCTCGCTGACCTGCATTCGTCTTCGCGGCATCTGCGCCCCCTCTTATAGCCGCCCCCCGGCATGCTGTGGCGTCCACGGGCGGCGAACTGACGAAGCAGCAGCTCGATGGGCATATGCCGCGGGATGAGACTAAGAGACCGATACCGAGGCCTTTGGGCGAGGGTTTGTACCATGGATATCCCTCCTCCCGATTCCTCCGGCCCGGCAACTTTATCCTATTCCCCGACCATGATGAGGCCTCCGTCGATATGGAGAATCCCGCGGCCGGTCGGTGTCCAGGCCAGCCACTCTCTACTCCACCCGGCCGGGGCGCCGGTCATCGAGGGAGATGGTGGCTCGTCGCCTGTCAACGAGCATCTCCCCTTGCCGCGCTGTCGTTGTTGCACTTGCACATTCCTGTCGTTCTGTGGCCGCGTTGAGCCGGGCCATTGTGTGCGTGCATGGCTCCTCCCTTATTACTTGCCCAATGCCAATGCAGACATGTTGATGATTGATGAGTCACGAATCCTGGCTCAACATTCTTTTCTCCGACGATCCCAGTATAGTAGTCGTCCATTTCAGTTTGATTTATATGAATCATGTAACCTCTGTCGTTGCAGGTTCGGAAATTAAGGATATTTCAAACGTCATTTTCTTTGCCACATCTTTAGGGTCAACTCTTCCATATGTTAAATTTTCATGTAACTCATTTTCCGGATGTTACTCCATCTGTTAATACGAGTGTCCCCTTCAATCTTTGTTAAATTTTTTTCAGAAACAAAGTGGTATTCAATCTTTGTTAAGGAGCTCAGTCTCGACAACCTCCTGACGCGGCCAACATGGAGTCCTCCTCCGAGCAAGGGTTCCTCTCGGCTATAGCGTGTCCTCCTACTGTCTCTCTATGCACGCCAGAGAATGCAACTAACATGTGTAATGCAAGTTGAGCCGAACACTTCAGCTCGGCCTAAAACAAGATCCGGCTTGGGCCAATCTCCGTTTCAAATTCTAGCAGCGAGCACCCGGTTGAATTGGTGCAAAAAATTGAAATTAGCATCTACTTATGCATATTTTGGGAACCAAATGACCTCGTGAGATGCGACCAAATCAATCTCTAATGACGCAGCAAATGCATCGGCAGACCCTATTTTCAGTTGCCTCTAAAATCTCATGTAAATGTACTATAGTGTAATTCTGTGCAGGGAGTAGGAGAAATAGAAGGTCAGTGTGACTGATTGGGGGCAGAGCTGACTGGTCGGGGAAGAGCAATACAAAACACACAAGGTACGTACATTTGAGTCCAGACCGAAAGAAAAAGCTCAGTTAAATAAACAGAGCATAAGGTATCTTTGTGAGAAGAGCATAATAAACACGCAAGGTGCATGAATGATGTGGTTCACTAGCAAAATAAAGGACAAGAAATGCACGACATTTTGCATAAAAAGAGCAAGCAGAAGAAGCTGAAGAAATTCAGAGAGAGGAGGACTAAAATTTTAGTTGAACCAGATAGATGTTAAGAAATTCAGTTATTGTCTTAAAATCTATGTTTCAACCTGCATACTAACCAGCCTGGTCGGTAAATAAAAATTGATCACACTACTAGTGACTTGTCCTAATGTCGCATGACACACACAAGAGAATGCAGCTCGCATGTGTCATGCTGTCATGCGACGGGTGTCGGCAATCGGCATGACGCTCTTTTCCCGTCTGCAGTGGAAGTCATGAGCTGAACACTTCAGTCCACTTCTGCCTAAAACAAGATGAGTCTCAGGTTAATCTTTTCATTTGAAATTTTAGCTGCTAGCAACTAGTTGAATGTGTGCAAAAAATTGAAAGTAGCATCTATGATTATGCACATTTGTGGATCGAATAAACCCTTTTTTTGACATGAATTGCAAATAAGGCAATAATCCCTAATGACACAAAAAACTAAAATCGAAGACCCTATTTTCAGTTGCCTCCAAAATCTTGTCCTGGGAGACACATAGCACATACTTGTCCTGGGAGAAGGCAAAATAGAAGCTCACCATGACTGATCGGGGGCAGATCTGTTTGAAGGAAGCAATACAAAACACACAGGGAAAATACACGTGAATTCAGACATAACAAACGTTAGTTCAATTCAATGGCATCAATGAGTGTCCAAAAAACGCATGACATTTTTGCATAAGAAAACCAAGAGGAGGGTGGAGAAAAGTCAGTTAACGGAGGCTAAAATTGTTGCTGATCCAGCAGGCCAAAAACGTGTGTTGCTGAATTGCATAACTCATGATCTGGTTTGTTCCAGTGCCTTCAACTAGAAAAGAGACGGCAGCATGCACACACAGCGCAAGCATCGCCGCTGCAAACGGCTAGGATACGTTCTTATCTGACTTCTGAAGAGTTTAGAGCACAAACCGACAATGAGTGGATGGCAAGAGGAATTTCTCGGTTGTTGGGAGCAGATGCATCTTCATTCGGTTGTGAGGCGCCGATGCATCTCGATTTCTGTCGCGCAACGAAGACGCACCCAATATCCGATCGATCCGCCATGGACGGAGAAACAGACAACAGGTTCAGGAGGTCTGAACCGTCAGAGAGAAAAACATCGGCTTGCCCCCACAAAAGGAGGCGGCGAGGCCGAACACATGCGCATTCAAGACCGTGAACTCGCCGGGGAGCGGCGGTGGCGGCGAGGCCGGCGTCGGCGAACCAGCGCGGGCGGCATGGCGGAGACGGTGGCGCGCTCGTGCTGTTATCACAGCGCGCGTTGGCCCCCGTGCTCAATCGAGGCCGTGGAATACGAATCGGGCGGTTTCCAGATACCCAAGGGGTGGACGTTAAATGAAATACCGTCCACCCTGGGCCCTGGCCGCGGCGAACGCCACGCGCCGGCGAGCCGGGAGTTGCCGACGCGGAGATAGGAAGCGCGGCACACGCTGCATTCGACGAAGAGAACCCCTGCCACACCACCTCGACACCGTTTCGCCGTCGCCGACGCGTGGGCGACGCCGCTCTCGGATGTGCGCCCGTGGGTTGGATGACCGGTGATCAGCGAGCACGACGTACGGCGGCGGCGCCCCCGGCCCTCGCACGCCGCCCGCCGGAGAACCGGGAGGCAGGGAGAGGAACGACAGCCTCGGGAACCCTCCGGACCACGACGACAACAGCCTCGGGAACCCTCCGGCGCTGGAACCAGTCACCGCGTGCGCCCGTGCCCCGCGCGACGCGGGCAGGGCCGCGCGCTCGCGGTGCGCCACGACTCGACCACGGCCGCCACGGGTGGCGCAGCATCCACATGACCACATTCCACGCTGCCGTGAACTCCGAGTAGGGGCCTAGCGCGCATGAGCCGCCGCTGCAACGGCCCGCGTCCGCAATGAATGCAGAAGAAAAATAAAGCATCCTGATATGGCATTGGTAATCCAGACGGTGCAGAGAGTCTGAAATTCTGAACACTTCTTTCAATCCGGCCTTGACAAAACGCAGAAGAGAAGGAAACATTTGATGCAGGTATTGTGATGCTCAATGGATAGGCAAGCACATCACACACAATCAGCTTTAAAAACTGGCAAAATCTTCTTTGAGTTACCAGCAAAATCTCCAATGATCAGTCGGCAACCACCATATAACAAAACGGAATGTCGTAACCTGACGATTAACTGAAGGAACGCAAACCTAAACGGTGCAAATGGTCTGGTAAGGTGCAGTGAGGCTGGGAGCAGCAGAGAGCAAAACTTCGATTAGATCAATGTCAGGGTGTATATGGTGTTGTTCATAAGCTGGAGCAGTGTGCTCACTTCTTCCCTTCTTTCTGAACGTGTTAATGAAACTCAGTGAACTACGGGATCCAAAAGCTTCAGTAGAATTGAGTAAATTCCCTGCCTGTAAGTTCAAGAACTAGTAAAAAGGGGCTGCCCATTTGCAATTAGTTTCAACTTCCTACAACAATCACTGTTGAATAAACTTGAAGCAACACATTACTTTAATTCTAAACGAACTGATTCTTCTGCTCATGTTATGGTACTTTTCCTCAGTTATTGTCTGCTCCAATCTTAAAATACAAGAAGAAAAATGGACCAGCTAGCTAACCGAGAGACGCTTGCAGACTGAATATACTCTCCGAGCGACGTTTTGCAGAATGAATAAACTTATTATCACGAGAGGAATCAATTTCATACAACACGACAAACCACCAAGGAGTCTTGTCAACACCAATTTTCAGTTGCCTCTACAATCTCAGATCAATTTTGTTACAGGAGTAGGCGAAATAGCATCTCAACACAATTAATTGGTGGCAGATCTGTTGGTACCAAGCGGTACAAAACACAAAGGTACCGACATTTAAATCCAGCCAAAGTCCAAAACTTTCAGTTAAGTAACAGGATAGTAAGGACCATCATGAGTGATATAATACATGAGTAATGCGCTTTGCTGAACTGAAAGTTGAGTGAGAAGAGCATGGCGTTTTGACAAAAGAAAAGCATGAAGGAGCAAAGAAATTCAGTTAACAGAGGACTAAGATTTAGCTTGACCAGCAGTACAGAAAGTGTGATATCGAATGGTATAACTCATGAGCAGGGTGTTCCCATGCCTTCAACTAGTAGAGTGACAGACAACATGAAGAAAGTAGTTCCAGATGTTCCTAGTCCATTTTTCAATAAGATTGAGAAGGAGAAAAGTAGCTTACTGAACCACATAATTGAGTTTGTTTAGGACTTAGTAGGAGAATTGGGGGATAGTTGCAGTCATGTTGGCCCAGTACTCGTGAGTTTTTGGGAGCCGATGCAGGCGAAGGCGCATCCAATATCTGATGGATCTGCCATGGACGGAAAGACGACAGACGTTTTCAGGAGGTCCAACCGTCTAGGGGAAGAAAGACATCGGTTTAGGCGAAGCTCGCGGCCGGCCCATTCGAACGAACACCGACGCTCGGGAATTTCCCCGGAGAGCGGCGGTGGCGGTGAGGCCGGCGAAGCAACGCCGACGGCAGCACGCCGGAGGCGGAGGCGCGCTCGGTTTCGCATCACAATTTCACAAGCGCGCGTTAGCCCCCTTGCTCAATCTAGACCGTGAAATATGAATTGGACGGCTCCCAGGTACCCAGGGGGTGGACGGTACCGTCCACCCTTTGGCCGCGGTCCACGGCGGTGAACGCCACGCGCCGGCGAGCCGGGAGCTGCTGGCGCGGAGATAGGAAGCGCCGCGCACCCTGCATTCGACGGACAGAACGCTGGAACACCATCTCAACACCGTTGCGCCATCGCCGCCGCTCTCGGCTGTGCGCCAGGCGCGCCTGCGTGTGGGGTGATCCCTGATCCGCGAGCGCGGCAGCGCTCCCTCGCACGGCGTGTTCTTCGAGTGGCGGCGCACCCCGCACGCGTGAGCGCGGCGTCCGCTTCAGGGTGGAGCGTGGCGGATGAAGCCGAGGGTTGTGACGACGCTCGACGACGACGATCGGGAGGGCGGTGGGCCGCTGGCTGTCTGCCGGTGTACCTGTGACTTGCGGGAAGGGAGGCGACAACGGCCTCTCGGGTGCCTCTCGGTGAGGTTGTAGGAACTAGGAAGCTACGCAGAGAGACGACGGAGACAAGTGGGAACTGGGAACTAGGATTCTAGGAGCTCGATCGGATCAGAGAAGTGAGCTGACTGCCATTGCCATACCCACGAGTTTTCTGTTGGACGATGCAAATGTTCCTGATGCCTTTTAGTCAAAAAGTTAAGGTGTTTCCTTTTTATAAATTTCCGGCAAGATTATCCACGATCAGACGATTTGCAACTAGGCAATAGGTATTAAATGCCGGTGCCTTTGTGCTTTCTACTGCTTGGTACCAATAGATCTACGCCCAATTAATCATGTTGAGCTGCTATTTTTGCCTACTGCCATAACAAAATTAATGTGCGCATGATGTGAGATTTTAGAGGCAACTGAAAATGGGTGTTGACAATATTCCTTATTGGTTTTTCGTGTTGTTTGAAACTGATTGCATGTCATGAGAATAAGTCTATTCAGTCCGCAAACGCGTTCTTGTCCCACCTACGTCAGCCGGTTTATTTTTCTTCTTATTAACATAGATTTTAAGATTGCAGCAGACAAATACCCGAGGAAGAGTACCACAACAAATTAATGTGTTGTTTTAAGTTTTTTCAACAGTGGACATTGTTGAAACTAATTAACTTTTGTATGGATTGTCCTTCAATACCAATTGTATGCAACAACTGTCTACTTTTAGGCCAAACCACCTCTGCTTTAAGAGGCAATGCTCCGTTTGTTTAATATGTGTTCAATGTTAGAGCGCACTGAACGTATGGTGGCTGATAGTCTGAAATTTCATGTTCCCAAAGAAAATATTCGGACATTTCTGGTGCATATCTGAACTACCATGTATAAAGGCAGCCTCTTTACTTCTTTGCATGCGAAGCTTCGATCTGAAGCAATTCCGCGCCATTTTTTTCCTCCAAAATCACAGCGGCAGAATAAGCAACTTGAAATTTTAAACCAGGGTGCCGGTACCTCTTAATCTCCCATCATTCTTTATATTTTTCGTGAATACGAGGAGAGCTGCGTATCTTTGTATTAAGAAGAAAAAAGTTTTGTACATCGCGGGACTATCCGGGCGCACGCACACGGGTTTAGGCATGTTTTAGCTTACATTACACCACCGCAACGACAACACAAATGGCACAGAAAGGCCGAAATCAGAAATGCTGATCTAAAACACCTGATGGTATCGGCCAGCCTATGGCAGCTAGGTGTTTTACACCAGAGGCGCACCAAAGTTGCCCTTCCTGAATGATCTCCTGCAGCAGTTGTGAGGCATCCTTTGGTGGCGATCTTGCAAACACCCTTTCATTGCGTTCCTTCCATATTTTCCATGAAACAAGCATAAACGCTAAATCGAAGCCTTTCATTTGCTCGGAATGGACACCGCTTCTCTTGCTGAGCCACCAGTCTAGCAGTCCGACTTCATTTGCCGGGATGATGTTGTGCAGGTTCAGTACTGCACTGACTCGATGCCACACATGCATAGAGAATGGGCACCTGGAGAAGAGGTGATCTGCAGTCTCTGATTCCTGGTCACACAGGCCACAACGCGCATGATCCTGCAATCCTCGCCTCTCCAGAGCCGATTCTTGTCCCATCATTCTTTATAAATACAAGTACCCATCGCCACACCGATGCATCTCTTCCATTCTTTGATCTCTCTCGACGCAAAATTAGAGCCAACACACGAAAACAGGGCCTCGATCTCGACAGCGGAAGCACGCGACTCGCGGCTCCGATCCGCCGCCCTCGTCCTCCTTCGGCGAACAGGGCCTTGCGTGTGACGAGATGGCACCTTCGATTGCGTCGCGCGGGTGGAAATAACTGGATGTAAGGGAGAAGCAATGAGCTTGCCATGGCAAGTCGTCCTTGCATCCTATGCTGACGAAGTGACGACATGCCCATCCGGCGAGGAGATCGTCATGTTGCAGTCCATTGCATTCAGAAAGATGCAGACAGATTATGCAGACTCTACGAGCGCGGTCGTTCGTCAAGCACATTATCATTCGTGCAGGTACCAGTTCTTGTGCTATCACCATTGATCTCGGGCTCACATAGACAACCTCCTTCATTTCCTGGAGAAATGACGAAGTACGCAACCAAAACTGCACCTGTGTCGACTAACTTTGGAAACAATGCTTTGTTTCAAAGATGCTGTCAAACATATATGTTCACACACCACTTTGTAGTCACCTTTGCTCTGGATGATAGCCTGAAATCTGCAGGTTCTGAAAGGAGATATTCGACGGAAACTAGAGCTCTTCAGAAATTTCTAGCGATTCACGGCATAGCCTTCGAAGAAGTAAACTAATACCAAGCAGAGTTTTGATTGCATTGACAATCTCTGGGTTGTAAGAAGTAAGATTATGCACTAGTATTAGTGACTATAGACTGCCCAATTAGACTAGAGTACTCTCTTAGTATATGCCTTTTAGGATAAACTAATTACTTAAACTTCATATATTTAAAAGCAAAGGGAATGCTAGGTATGAGTAAGTAATTCCGATGAGCACCAAGTCTAAATATTTCTTGAACCTGCACGGAAAGTATTAGTTTTGTCTAATGCAACTCTGTCGTTCAAAAACTATTGGCGTTAACAATATCTCATTGTACCTGATAAATCAACAGTGCTAAACACTCACGAGTGGCAACATGAGCTCTGTCTCCGTGGCAAAACTCTGAAGTCTGAACTCTAAACTTAGTGTGTGATAGAGCTCCACAGATGTATAGCATAGTACCATTTTCCTCATGCTGACATCACCTTACAAGTTGAAGGCATTGGGAAGCAGCCTAATCATGAGTTATACCATTCAGCATCACACTTTCTGTTATACTGTTTCAACTACAATTTTGGTCCTATGTTATCTGAATTTCTTCAGCCTCTTGTTGCTTTTCTTATGCGAAAATGTCATGCACTTCTTGTCCTTCATCATGCTAGTGAACCACATATATCATGTACCTCGTGTGTTTATGCTATTCTCATGATGATACCTTCTGCTCTGTTTATTTAACTGAATTTTTCCTCTCTGCCTAGATTCAAATGCATGTGCCTTCTGTCTTTTGTATTGGTTGCTTCCAACAGCTCTGCCCCCAATCAATCATGTCGAGCTTCTATGTTGCTTACTTCCGCAACAAAGTTACTCTATGCACTTACATGAGATTTTAGAGGCAACTGAAAATAGGATCTTAAAGTTTTTTCAGCAACTAAGGTGGATGTTGGTCTTATGTTAGAATAGTTTAGCCTCTGCAATGTAGAGTAGTGGACGTTCCGGCACGAATCTCCGCAATTACTATTCTCCTTGATTTCGACTCTCTGCTTTTGGTGGAACAGCACCGATCCATGAGAGGTGAAAGAACAGCTCTACTTTTCAGCTTCTGCTACTTCACATTTGTAAAAACATATCTGAATATCATGAGTATACAATGACGAAACACTGAACATTTAACGAAATGATTTTTGCTAACGATATGAAAGTCAAAGGTGCTAAAAAGGATTTTTCTAACAGAATTCATTTTTTTTTTCTGGTTGAACGCAGGGTAGCAGAGAAAAGCTTATCTGATTTTGATTCTTTGCTTCATAAAGGGATGGTGGTTAAAAAAAGAATCATAAGTCACACCATTCAACGTGACACTTTCTGTACTGCTGCTGGTTCAACTGAAAGTTTAGTCTTCGGTTAACTGAATCTCTTCATCCTTCATCTTGAATTTTCTTTTGTAAAAATGTCACGCACTTCTCACTCGGTTCACATCATTCAAGTATTATGCCACACACGAAGATACTTACTGCGCTGTTTATTTAACTGAACTTTTGGTCTTTAGCTGGTTATACCAATCACCATTATATTTATGTACTGCTTGTTCAACTGAAATTTAGCCATGGGCTAACTGAGACTCTTCACCCTCTTCTTGGTTTACTTTTGTGAAAGTGCATGCTCTTCTCATCCAGTTGGCATGCTAGTGAACCACATCATTCATGTACTCTATCACTCACGACCACACCTTCTACACTGTCTATTTAACTGAAGTTTTGGTCTTTGCCTGGATTTAAATCCCTCCTTGTGTGCTTTCTTCCAAACAAGAGCATATGCAGGCACAACTCTGCCCCCAAACGTTCATTTCGAGCTACTATTTCACCAACCCCTAGAACAAAATTACTCTACGAATATGACTTGAGATATTAGAGGAAACTGATAATAGGTGCTGCTAATGCTCCTCATCTCCCTGCAGAACAAATGGCATCATAGCCCAGTTGTAACTGATCGACTCCTCTTTGCAAGCATATAAGCATTGAATTGTTGAAATTTGAATGACTTTTTGCCCCTATTATTATAATAACCATCGACTTCTCTTTGCAATTCTCATCTCCTTTCTTTTAAAACCATCGACTTTTCTAAGCAACTGTTGAACCATCGACTTTTCTAAGCAATTGTTGGAAGTCAATACTTATTGATCTCCATCGACTTCTCTTTGCAAGTTGTTGAAATTCAATACTTACTACTTACTGATCAGCGATGCCTACGACATCCAGTGCTACTTGCCCTAGACCTCAGTACACTTAACTCGACATCCAATGCCTGGATTACTAATCGGCAGGATTATTCTAGCTAACTACTTAACTCGCATCGTAAACCTTTCAAATCTTTTTCTTTAAAGCGGCAGTTAAAGTGAAGTCATACATGGGCACTGAGTTGTGGAATCTAATCATTTAGATGTTTTAGCACACATGGCTTGTAATGAGATGTCTGATTCGAGTTGCACACGGACGCGTCAGCGACCAGCAAGTCTCGACAAGACATCCCTGTAGCAAGTCACAACGGCGACGGTTGTCACCATCGACGAACCAGCGAGAACAAAAGAGTACAGAGAGGATCTGATCGATCAAAATTTTGCAGGGCAAAGCTCAGTTCCGTTGCTGCGATCAATTCACAGCAATCAAATCGACGAACATACAAAACGACAGCCCCTTCGGGCAACTGCAATGGCGGCCTACCCGCCGCCTTGATTTACGCTACCATGGAACGAACGGTGACACGACAGAACACACCGTGGAAGCTTCCATTAGAAGAGCGAGTTGTAGGTCAGGAAGGTGCAGGCGATGGACGTGGCGCAGATCACCAGGGACGGCAGCAGGGTGATGTTTAGGAGCTTCCCCACGCCCAGGTACCCTGCCGCAGTGATGGTGCAGTCGGCGACCACCCTTGCCAGGGTCCCAGCCTCCGTCGAGAGCAAACCACCGTTGTACGTGCCACGGGAGAGGCGGGACGACATCACGCTTGATAGGAGGGAGAGGTTCACACCTGCATTTGCCAATAAAATCGGAGGTTATGCTCAATGCCGAGGAGAAACATAATATGAAGAGGCACGCGTATTAGGAGGCTGGATCTTCTTACCTTCAAGAACTTCAGCAGAAACAAACGTGATGAGTGCTGAGGCAACGTACTGGACAATAGAGTATGTGCTCGTAACTTTGAAGCTGAAAATAATGCCTACTAGCAATGTAATTTGAGATACCATCAGGAGTTGCCTGTCAAAAACATCAACGAATATGGTAAGGCAGTTGTATGTTTTCATTGAAAACACAAAAAATGCTTTGCAGTAGATTTATCTACAGAGGGGTAGTGAGAAAACTCTCCCTCGGTCGAGGACTTGTGATAGTACCCAATAAAAACAGAAGGAAAAAAAAAAGGAAAGGTCATAAGTAGTGGCAGCGCTTCAGCATGAAAAATTCACAAACCTGTCCTCAAACATATTGCTGATGTATGTTCCAACAACAGCATTGACAGGAAGGACTGTTAACCCAAGGATTGCTAGAAATATTGCCACTTCACTTGTGTTCCAACTGAAATAGTGATTGGTAATAACACTGGACTCTGAAAGTAAAATCTCCATTGCATATTTGAGCATGAAGTAGATCAACAATTGAACCTGCATGAGCAAAGTACAGTTGAGTCAAGATGTCCAGAAGTAGAAGAAAAATAATAAACGCATTCTTAGCCTAAAGCACAGATTGGTTAAAATTTGAAAACCCTCATTTGGGTGAGGAAAGCAGAATAATCAGAGGTTGTCTACTACAGTGCAGGAACTAGTAAAATCAGAACATATTTAATCTATTTCCAGTTCATCAATACAATCTTGGGTTCAAATAAATTCTCAGAAAAACGGTACAGAAACAAATCAAGACAAAAGTGGTAGATCAGCATAATGGCATCCTCATACCTTTACTGATGGAGTAAGCAATCTGTAAGCTGAGCCAATTGATGTTGCGGGCTTGCGAGAATCTTCTGAAGCTTCTTCACTATCATCAATTTCTTCATCTTCATCTCCATTTTGTTTATTTTCAGCGTCTGTGAGCAGCGGTTGTGCAAGTCCATTTTCCAGTTGCCCAATATCCACCCTTTGTCCTGCCATCATGACAAGAATTCAATCAAATAAAATCAAGAGCAGGAAGTCAGATAACTTTCTGAATTAATCACAAAACTCAAGCTACAGTCAAGGATGCAAGTTACACTTCTTTTGGGTCATTGGGTCGACCAAAAACTTGCTAAAATGAACTAAAATGGAATGCCACATAATTTAGGGAGAGAAATGAACTAAACAAGCTGACCCGAAAAACACCATTGAGTACCCACTTGCATCGTTAGTTACAGTGCACAAGCCAAAGTAACTGAAGCCATCGGAGCAATAGATTTTTTTGAACTTACCAGAAGCAGGATTTTGTGTGGCATCATTCACCTCAGTAGCACGGTTTGGTTCCTTGAATGAGATCGATAGCCAGACTAAGTACAACAGCCATGCAACTGCCATCACCCAACCAGGTAGGGTTGATTGATTGAAGGTAACCATGTAGATCTTAAATTTCCACTGAAGTAGACCAGCTAGTGCTGGCCCACAGGCCATGCCAAGTGCACTTGCACTAACAAATCCTGCCGAAGCTTGCATGCGTATCCTTGCAGGGACACAATCACTAATATACCGGCGATTGACAGCTCTTGCAGAACCCAACCTATATCAAAACAAATTCATTCATTAAAAACGTAGACACAAACTATGCAGAAATGATAATTAACTGCAATGCAGAATGTTTAGTACAAAATTCTTTGTGTAAGAGCCAAAGGCCACAGGAAATCGGATTACACCTAAAATTTCTTCATGCTGGGCAGAAAGAACTAGAGATATTAGGATATCTGCAATTGCATCCTAACATTTCTGATCAGCACTGTTCTGAAAAGGGACACTTGGTACGAAGAATTTAATTATTAATCTGAAAGGGCACTGGCTACTGAAGAGTGAAGAAATAATTTCCTGTTGTTTGATCTTCCACTAGAATATAGAACTGACAACTAAAGAAAAACCCGAATGAAAACAACACTATAGCTGAATAATCAAGTGCTCACTCGTGAAGAGTACTTCTATGCAAGGACACTTACCCACATAGTAAGCGGCCGATAATAAGGACTGTGAGGGACTTCATATCATATGCTATTGCATAACATACATTCCCCAAGAAAAGAACAATACTGCTGAAAATAAGTGGTTTGAAATATGACTTATTGGACCATGCGCTGAAGTAAACCGAGGAAAATATTTGTGCGACAGCCATTGAACCAATAACAACACCACAAACAGTAGAAGCAGCCCCAAGGCTCACTGAGTAGTCATCTGCAGTTGGCACAATGATGTATGTGTTGACCATGTAAAGGAATGTGTTCACCAGGTTCAACATAAGGGACATGAAATGATATTTTTGATCTTCTATTTCTTCCTCCCCTGCAGTGCTAGGAGACTCCTCATCAACAATCATGGCATGTTGCCCCAAAAATCGAAGAAAATTAGTTGAGCGTGTTAACTTATCCACTGACGAATTTATCATATCAATGATTGGGTCCTGCAGGGGATCAAAAACAGGCTGGTCAGCAGCAGGTATTGAGTGCAACCACTATTCTACTGGATGAGTATGAAAATGTTCTTAAGTGGCATAATGTAAGAGAAATGAAATAAACCTTAAGAGCAGAAGATGGCTGATCATAAATTGACAAATAACTTCCTTGACGCTCCTGAAGTTCAGCAAGGTTACGTGACAAGGCTCCTACAACAGCCCCTACACCCTGGTTGCATAAAACATGTAAGGTACACTGATGCATTTTCCAATCTATGGAATGTTTCAAATGATTGGGGGCAGGCCATAGCTGCAACTAGAAAATTTTATATAACAACAACAGTGCCTTTCAATCCCAAGCAAGTTGAAGTGGGCGAGAGATGAAACCAAATAAGAGCCCCATATAGAAGAATTCATGCAATGCAAAAGAACATGTACAGCATGTTTGAGTGATAAAATTTTTTTTCCAGAGTCAGTGCATTACCACATGCTTGAAGACCTGCTGTAGCTGAGAGTAGGGGTGATTTGATCTACTGGTCACATAGTAATCAGTAAATCTGTAACCGAAACGCTTATCGAACTTCTTCAAGATTTTCCGAATGCCAGTTGCATTAAGATCAACGAACTTGAGAAGTTTGATGAGATCCAAACCAACTTCCCTATAAGCTTCTCGCAACTCAGCAATGCCAGATATATCAGGCTGCTCTTGTAGTATTGCCCGTTGCTTTCCTAGCTTCTCTATCTTGCTTGCCAGCATTCCTTGTTGTTCCAACAGAAACAGGACAATCTTCTCGATCTGAATGAACAGAGATTAAGAGATTAATACACTGAACCCAGTAGGAACAATGGTATTGTACTCACATCAATATCAATATGAATCCAAAGGAAGCTGTTAGTTCACATAAAGTACATGAAGTATGTACCAAAAGCAGAAAGTCCAGAAAAGCACATAACCAAATGTTTCTGAACAAACCATCAACTCTTCTAATGATGTTTCCATAGTACTGTGTTTCTGAACTAGTCATTTACATAAATAGCATGGCCTTGCTTAACATGCAAGTGCATGCAGAGGTCAGATATGGATAATGCATGCTCACCATGTTGATGCTACAGTCAGCAAGTTAAATATCCACAGAGAAGCTTAAGTCTGCAAGTTAAAGCAGATCAGGTAGAATGAACTGATGAGTGTTCGCAGATTTCTATTTCTTAGCATTACCTGATCATCAAGCATCTTCGAGAAATCTTTGAGAACCCGGCGACGATCTTTCTCACCCAGTTGGATCTGCTGGCCATATTGTTTAACTTTTTTCTTCATCAACTTGTAGTTTATATAATATCTGAAGACATCGACATAAAGAAGACAACGGTCAAGCTTGTTAACTAAGGGTGTTGGTGTGAAAACTTCTACACCAGGAAGAGTGCACTAAATGGAGATGTAAGCACAAAGGTCAAAACTACAAGGCAGCACAGCCATAAATTTAAAGGCAATTAAAGGTTCCACAATGTCGATTTCAATGTATCATTGCCAATATCTGGTTTGTTAAGTAAAGTAACAAGATAATCTAGATATATTTCCTAAGATGCAGCAAATATAAACTATTTTCCTCATCAAAGAAAAAAAAGGTAAACCACTGTTTGAAGAGGAACTTGATGGCATTCAGACCACTCATAACTCTATATTAATATGGTTCACAATTGAGAGAAATATAAGAAAACATAAATTGTACCCTTTCCATTCTGGAATTTGATCGGCCATCAATTTTTTCCCAAAGTTAACCATCTTGACTTTGATAAGTTAATCTGCAACAAAAATAGCGCTGCGTCAGTAGCACAAATGGAGAAAAATAAACAATTATTGGTTCCAAGTTAAGATAGTAAGATGTGTGAGACACAAAATGAAAGAAAGACGTCAATGAGCAATAAGGTATCTCATTCTGGACGTATGTTCTCAGTTCAGTGTAACTCGGTATAAAACTCAGTAAATAATGCCACCACTTTACACATAACAAAACAACTAATCAGGATGACGCAAGGAACACCCTAACATGTGGAACTTTCAGAAGAAAGGATATTGACAGTCCCAGGACAGTTTCACAAAGTATGAGTATACTGATCATTGGTGCACGGTCTAAACCACTTCAAGTTATCAGGATAACCTGAAGCACCTTTTTATTGTAAATAGTGGCTTTACCACTCTGTTCTCACTACTGAATGGGACAAATTTGCTGTTACAGTCACAAACCTGTCTAGTCCTTTCCAACAGACCAAATCTTCGACCAATTCAGGGAACCATAAATCAAACATGGGCGATCACAAATTGAATTCATGTCCCAGTCTCACAAGGCGAAAGATGACAAGAAGTCACAAAAGTCTCAACCAATCACATAATCAATTAACATGAAATTTTATTTTGTATCAACTTGTGACGCACATGCATCTGCCAGTAGAACAGTCAGCACAAGAGACTCATGCGGACACAGTAAAAACTACTATCATATAAAATCCGTCAAAACCAATTTGGCTACAGTTTGTTGGATGAGAACTAAGTGTGGAACTTTTGGTTTAGACCGGATCTAAATTTGGACCAAGCTACAAGCCACACATAATCGTAGACCCCATCCTGCGAACGCTACCCCGAATTCAATCAAATTGGTAGTGGTAGTCAGGGATCAATCATAATAGAAAACAACAGCCTACCAAATCAAACAAACCTGACGCTGAAATTGGCAAGCAGGTTTGAGCACAGGAACACATACAGCCATACAGGCTCTATCGCTCAATCTAAAGGTGGATAGTGGCGGAATCTCCATATTGTAACCCGAAACCCTCTTATGGAAACTCTGAAACACAGGAACAAGCTTTGTTTGATGTTGTCCGGCAACCAAGCAGCCTGCGCCGTACCGATGGAACCAACCATCCGCACAACACCGGGGACCAACTGAAGTTTCACGAATCCATCCGATCGGAGCCCCCAACACTGACAGTCGTTAGCGCATTAACGCAGGCGGCTATCGTCTAACTCATGCTCAGAGGTCCACCCCCATCTGAACCACACACGGAACCCATCCAAATTGAACGCAACGAAATCACGGGTGAGCGAGCCTCGCCTTCAGCTTACCTCCTCTCTCTCCGACGTGCGCGCGTGCGCCTGCTGGACCGGCGGATCGGACCGGACGCGCGCGTCTGAGCTCGTGCGCGGGGGAGGCGGAGGGAAGGCGTTGGGGGAAGGGGAGGAGCGCGAGAGACACCGCAGGTGGGTATTTATAGGCGAGGAGGTGTGGCAGCCGTGAGCCGCCGCGGCGAGGAACAGAGACGGCGCGCGGCGGTGGCGGTGGCGGTGAGGCGCGTGTGCGTGTGCGGCGCGCGCTCGCGTCGGCACCGCCGGTTTTGCCGGGTTGGTTTGGGTCGGGTCGGGTTGGGTCCCCTCGCGTGCGCGTGCCCAATTCCGGGAACGCTTCTTCTCCGGAGTCCGGATTGCACTTTGCCGGGCGGGCCACGTCAGCGCGCCGCGTGGCTCCAGCCCGTTCCGTTCCGTGCCGTTGCACGGCTAGTGGTCCATGCATGTTCCTCTCCCTCTAGCGTGGCGCACACTTTTGCCTGCTCATAATGTAAAGCAGCTTTATGCACGCACACTACTGCTCGGGAACCTACCGGCTTCCTGAGTCAAAAGTGGATCTTTTTTTGTTTTTTGTTTGTGTTTTTGACAAATGAAGATTTACTAGTTTCACTCAAGCTCCCTCCTACGAGGACAGTAAAAAAGAACCAAAATTTTCCTTTAGCTTTCAGGAGATGCCCTCACCGTAGCCATTTTGTCATCCTTGGATGGTTCTTAGGCTCTAGCTGGCACTGATTTTGTCTCTTCCGGAGTAGCCAGGCATTAGGTTATTCCTTTTCCTTTCTTAGATCAATTATTATTTCTTTTTTTTTCGAAATAAAGATCAATGATTATTTCGGTTTAAAGCTGCTCTGTTCAATCTCCAACTTCGATCTCGAAGAAGATTACTGCTTGCCCCACATTTGATCCTATCGTGTCTTTTTCTTAATTGATCGTCACACATCACGTTACGTGATCCTGGTACAGTGCTGACTGTATTGTAGCATGTCTCGAGATCTTGAAAGGGATCGAGGATCGGAGGATGCACCATGCACCTGTAGTATTTTATAATTTAATACAATTTAAAAACCTGCATTATCTGAGGTCCTCAATGATCACTGGTATTATTATCATGTGGTCAGGAGGATTTGGCACAAAAGTCTCTAGGGATTTGGCCTGTGGACGGGACGGGGCACGTGGCTGGTCTGGGTCTCGTCCGCTTGCCCGGCGGGCCGACGCCCGTGCAGGCCGGCACCACCTCGAGCCCTGCCGACCACCCGAGTCACCCCCGCCTCGATCGGCTCCCCGCTATGCGGCGGTTGGCTCGGTCGTTTCCCGTGAACCACCATTGGTGCACGCTGCCGGAGCCGGCGGTGGCCGTGGCGGCAACCTGGCCGTACGCCGACGACGGGCGGGCAGTGAGTGGACGGAGAGGAGGCGCCGGAATGAGACGAGAAGCAGCCGGCAAGGATAGCGGGCGGCGGCGATCAATTCGACACCGTCCCCTTTTTGTAAAGAAAATGATGCTCCTAATTAGTACTCGTGGAACACGAACGTAATCGTTGTCGGGCGCGATCCTTCTTAACTTAAACGATGATGAGCACGCATGGTTTTATTTTAGGACGACGACGACGAATCTGCCGCCGCCAACCGCGTGCGTCAACAGTCGCGGCAGGCCATAAACGTGCCACGAGCCGTTGGAGAGGAGGGTAATCTTGTTCTCCGATCCAACAGCGACGGCTGGGAGAGCACCGGGACTAGAGACAAAACCTCACTACGGAGACTGACACCGCGATTAAATTTAAATTAAGCTAATTAATCGGATCGACCTCCATGTTAACCGTATCTGGGCAGAGGAGGAGGAGAACAGGTGATCCACGGCCATGGTGCGTGCCGGGCAGCGCGGCGGGCGGGCGGGCGGGCGGGCCTGCACACGTCGCCGTCCCGTCCCGTCCCGTCCCGTGTAATCTACGACAGGGGATGGCCGGATGGGGATCGAGCTGATGGCTGCGGCCTCCGCGACGGAGAAAATAATTGCTGGCTGGTGTGTTTGGATCCGAGAAGATGAGATGAGGAGAAAAAGGAGGCCTGAATTGAATGGAGCTTTCAGGTTCGGCCCCGCTGCCGGCTCCCTCCGCGGCTAGCTGCTGACGAAAACGAAAGGAACCCATACTATGGCCGACGTGCGCCGCGCAGCGCCGCAGCCTGATCCTCCCGCCGGCCGCCGCAGCCGGCCCCGCCAATCGATCGTTCGTCGTCTGCTCGATCCACGAGATGGCATCGGGCGATGTCACTTCAGGGCCAAGTGGACTGATGAGTGGGCTGCACTGCCATGCCCTGGTGGATGTGTGGTGGCGGTACAATACAATGGAGTGAGCTGCACTGCATCTGCCTCGCCTTCGCCTAATCGCCTCCATGCTAATGCATTTTTCTTTTCCCTTTGCCTTGGTGGTGGACTGGTGGGGACCTCATCACCTGAACGCCAATGATTGGGGGGTGGCAGGCTCCAATGATTCGGAATCATCGACTTGGAGCGTCAGTACTGACTGTACCTACGCATGCTCCGTGCAGCTTACGAAGAAGAATGAATGCGTGGTACAGACAGACAGGGGATCGACGTGCATAAGGTGGTGTTTAGATATCAGCTCGGATGTTTGACACTAATTAGAAGTATTAGATATAAGCTAATTACAAAACTAATCGCACAACCTCTAGGCTAAATCGCGAGATGAATCTATTAAGCCTAATTAGTCCGTGATTTGACAACGTGGTGCTACAGTAATCATTTGCTAATGATGAATTAATTAGGCTTAATAGTTCATCTCACGATTTAGTCTAAGGGTTCTGCTATTAGTTTTGTAATTAGCTCATGTTTAACCCCCTTAATTAGCATCTGAACATCCGATATGACAGGACTAAAGTTTGGCTCGTGTCTTCCAAACACTCCAAAATGTTCATACGCAGCGCGATCACACATGGGCACACACTCGGAGAGATACGTCTGTCGGCCGCGCACGTGCGACGCAGCCGATTCCCCTGTGTCTTTCTCTGATTTTTCTTCCATGTTGACAGAGGACTGGTCGTCTAGTCCGCCTGCTGGGTCGCACGTTCCCACGTTCCTCCGCACATTCGCCGCATGTTACCCCCGCCGGCTCTCCGACCAAACAAACCATGCGCCGCCGTCCGTGCCAACTCGAGCGCCCCCGTCCTCGCCCTGCCGTCCTATCGGCGCAGCGTCGAGCGCGATCCGATCGGTCGTGGCGAATAGATGGCTCACGGCTCACCGGCTGGCTACTGCCAATGGCTCGGTGCAGGGGGCACACCGTCAGACACAGCCAGCCAAATTGTTCTCAAAAAGGTGTTTCTGCGGGCTCGGCAGGTTACTGGATCCAGTTTAGATGGCTACTAAAGTTTATCCAGATGTGTTTGGATTGGTAGTTAAAAAGTTATTTGTCTATTCTATTCTTCACTTACACTTTGAATATTTTTCTCGGGAAAGATGGAGGTGCAGTTTCATCTTTTTATCACTTTAGCTGGGTTTAACTGTTTGAATCTAACAAAATTAACAAGATCTTAGACCTGCTTGGATCCAACCATCAAAACTTCAGTTGGCTAAAGTTTGGAGGTTTTTTTTAGCTAACTCTAACTAAAATTTAGCTGGATGTTTGGAGCTAATTCAGTTGAATTACCCTTCCCTCTCACATCCTACAGCCACAAACACACGCAGATCCCACGGTCCTCACCTTCGCATCTCTCGATCTCGCTCTCGGATGCGCGATGCCGGCGGCGCGCGGATTGGCAGGCCGGAGCAGGTGTCGCCGGAGGGGAGCAGGTGTCGCTTTGACCATCTCCCGGTCCAACCGGAGGCGGCGCCACGCGCGCGGGGAGGGGCGGCGTGGAGAGGCTCTACTCGCTCTCCGGGATGGCGGTCAGGTCGGGGGAGAACCTCGTCGACGCCCTCCCGCCGCGGCACGCCACCCTCCGCTTCTGTGCGGCGGCCACCCGCGGCTTCGCCGCGACGGGCGAGACCGGGTCCGCTGCCGCGTACTCCTCCTTGGGGACCGGGAACACGAGCGGTGGCCTTGACGAGCGCCGAGCTGGCCTTGACCGCGAGCGCGGCCACCTCCTCGCCGTCGCCCTCATCCGCCGCGTCGCACGACACGCAGATTCCCGAGAGGGGAGGGGGCGCGGGGAGGCGAGCGGGACGGGGGGCCGAGAGGTGGTTGGCGCGCGGGGAACGAGGCGGGAAATTTTGATTTCTAGCCAGTTAAACTTTAGTCAGCCACGTGCGATCCAATCGAGCAGAAAGGTCGTCGTCGCCTTCTTGGGCTCTTGTCGGATTCCAAATTCCAGCGTGCATGACTAGCTCAGCAACTGAGGGACACACTGACAGGCAGCCTAGCTAGTGTGGTGCCTCGCCAACACACATGCCAGATGTATTACAATTTGCTTGCTTTGCCACCGTCCTCGATTCTGATCTGCCAACACCAGCAAAAGACACCACGCCGCAACGTCAATCAAAGAAGGCAGAGTTTACCAAGCAATCGAAAGAGCTCAAATTCTGTTATAACTTGTATAACTGGCATCAGTTCAGTGACAACAGCAAACGGCATCACAACTCAGTTCTACACGAAACAGAAAATTCTAACTAGTTCAACCCGCCCAAATTGAGCAAACAGGCAGAAGAACCGAAAGTTACAAGATTTGGAACTGAGGTCTGCGGGGCATTTTCATGTCCCAGGGCTCCCACGTTCGTAGAACCATATGACGAAAGAAAAAAAAAAGGTGGCTAAATTGCAGTGCACATACTGGCATCACAGATTTCACACAACAAATAGCTGAGAGTATTCGAAAGCACCCTGCCGTTATTAAGACGAACAAAAAAACCGAGGCCCATCTATTGGTCGACGCAGATGGAATCGAGCAGCTTGGCAGCTTCCTCCCCGACTTCCACGTTCTCGATCTTGAGCCGCTGCCTCATCCCAGGGAACTTCTTCCCGGCAGCCGCGTACGTCCTTACCAGCGGTTCGAAGACCAGCGTGCCCAGATCCTTCTGCACCTTCTTCAGGACCTCGACATATTGCTCGGCTCCATCTACGTCTTTGTTCTTCTCGAAGTAGCCCATCAGGGTTTCCGTCACATCGCGTGGCGGCACCCAAATCCTGCCGCTGCTGTGCCCCTTCTTGATCGCGCGGTCGGCGCACCAGTGAGCCATCTTCAGATCCCCTTCCTTGAGGTAATGCTCCATGAAAATTTCCCATGTCTTGGCGTTCAGTCTTCCGCCACGCATCTTGGCACGCTTCTTCAGAGCAACAGCCTTGTCAAGCATACCCTCTGCAATGTATGCTTTAATCATAGCATTTGCAACCCGGATGTCATATTTTGGATGCTTCAGTTCGAGCTCCTCCACTCCCTTGGTTCCCTTGACATCAGACTGATTACTAGGCACAGTAGTTGAAGAATCTGCTTCTGTAGTGGATGCCCCAGAGTCCTCCATGTTCTTCTTAGGTGGATGGATGTACTGTGCTTCCCACTCTTTGAAACAGGCTTCAGCTGCAGGCAAATCATTCAGACTGGCCAGAACCTGAATCATGTTAAGATAACTCATGTTTGCCTTTCTAGGACAATTCCGCTTCAATGACCGCCAAACACGATGAACTTCCACTAAATTTTGCGTCCTCCCATACAATGTAATAAGGAACTGGTAGGCTTCAATGTCATTGCTAGTGTTCCGCTTTTCAAGCTCCTTAAGAGAAGCTTCTGCCTTCTCAAACAGTCCAGCATTAACATATATGGAGGCCAGGTTACTGTATTTGTCCAATCAGGAGTAACACGGCCATCCCTTTTCATCTCTTCAATCACCCTTTTGACCCCTGGTATGTCTTTGAGAGCTGCAAGCGCCCTCATCCAAACATTATAAGTGAAGATATCTGGCAATACATCATCGGCTTTCATGTCCTGAATGATACTGGGGACCTTCTCTGGTTGGTTGACTTTGGTGTACAGTGTCATTAAGCTGTTAAAGGACATGGCAGTGAAAGCAAAGTTGAGCTCCTTCATTTTTTCCATGAGGGCCTCAGCCTTCTCAGCCATCAACTCTTTGCAGTAACAATTGAGAAGAGCGCCATATGTGAGATGAGTCTTGGAGGTTTCTGGGAGGTCCAAAAAGTACTTCTCAGCAGCAGCAATGCCTCTTGATTTGGCAACAAGATCCAGGCGGATTGCTTGATCACTGATAGTAGGATTCATGCCTCTTCTAGCCATAACTTCAGAAAGCTGCATAAATGAACAAAAGGGAGAGAAAGGATCCAATTAAACTTAGTTGATCAAATTCAAAGCAGTCACAATCAAATAACAAATTCAACATTATATGATTATATAATGATTTTGATCTGGACTGTGCTCTATCCACTTTATGTGCTGCTTCGGGAAAAAAAAGTACATGAAAATGAAAGAAAACAACAATATTTCAAATAGAAATGGCTGGTTAGCAGCCAGCACAATTACTCACAATGAAAGGGACCAGTGATCACTAGTAGCAATTATGAATAAGTAATAAATGGTTTTGTAAGTACTGACATGTATATAACAATATATACACTGAACACCCATTATGGCGGAAAATCTTTCTTTTTCGATCCAAAAGAATTGCACTATCACAATCAATCCAGTCTTCTAACAACATTTACATGTGGCACACTACTGAAGTTCCGGGGGTCAGTCAGACAAGAGCTTGTAGAAATACAAAATCTCAACTTTGTATGATGGGCTCAAGGATCAATTAGGTTATCTCACTAGCTACTGCCATATGAGCAAGCAATTAGGAAATTTCAAGCTTCTGCAAAGGGTGAAACTACTACAGTGTCAAGCAGCACTATTTACATTGGCATAACAGTAGAAATTACATGCACTATAGTTTACCACTCTCTCAACATTATATTCTTTACATCTACAGTTATGTACACTTTAGATACAACAAGGTTGAATAAGACAATGAAATGTGAAGGTGCTTCTGTAGAAAATCATGGTTCTTAAAATAGATTAAACCATCAAAAGTAGCTTGAAATAACACAGTGAACATTTACTGCAATTGATCACACCAAAACTCGGGAAAAAAAACAGGTCAAAACATATAGCAATGCCAGCTTCCCAGCTAAAGGTTGTAAAACAATAAATAATAGAGAAGTCCACCTTAGATTTAAAAATAAAAATAAAAATAAAAGAAGTCCACCTTCGCACATGAAAAGTTCCAGAGGAGTGCTAGATTCAGAAAAGGATTGTTTACATGGCAAATTGTGATGCAGAGCATATTCTTAGGGAATATTAGAGTCACAGCATACCAAGAATCAACTTGTGCAAGAACTAAGGAAAAAAGTAACCACCATAATCATGGCATAAGGAAATGAATAAACTTCTTTAATGATCAGCAAACATCACTAAAAAGTTGGCAATTTGAAATTGAGCAGAAAACATGACATGTTGTCTTATTGATAAATTTATTGACGATAGACCAAACATAGGGAAAGCAGTTCTGATTAAGATGAATAGCACAGTTCCTAAGAAGATACAAAGGAAATGGATTCTGTGCATGTCAACCTTGGTTGTTCAAGAAAAAAAATGAAATACAAAGAGAAAAGCAAAAGATTAAGCTGATTTTGTCACAAATAAAAGCAAGAAACTGGTGCCTAACTCTGTCACTTGATAAAATATATCAGATATAAATATATAATACCATCAGTTCAGCTAGCTAGCCATAACAATGAAAAGACCAACTGCCACAAGTTATGAAGGTTCAGTGCACAATAAAATGGGACTAATTGCAGGACAGAGAGGATATTAACAAATTCATGTGTTGTGCAGATCTTACAGCTTTTAGCTATCAATAACAAGCTATACAACCCCATCTAAAGGTCAATGAAAAGAGAGTAGGAATTCCACGTAGTTGAGTACTAGTTTAACATGGCTGAGAAGCTGACGAATAACCGTGTTAGTGGTAAACAAACGATGGAGACCAGAGCATAATTTCACCGTGTTCAAGCCTATTCCCAATTCCCATCACACATTTCACAATACTCACAATCAAATGAAACATTTCTTAGCGTACTTCAACAACCCACAAAATCAAATTAAGCATTTGCATGTCTGGGGGACAAATTTTGCAAGAAAAGAAATTCATCTTGGCAATAAGTCACACCGTACTACCATGTTCATGCCAGCTAACATCTCACATGATTTGTTCCCTTCCGAAATCCTACTTCCATCATCAGATCTAGCAACATGAGCAACCGCCGCATCACGAGGCTCAAAACGGGATCACGAAATGAGGATAGAGAGAAAAAGGAAGGGCCGGACCTTGAGCGCCGGGCGATAGAGCGCATTCCGCCGCATGCGGCGGACGCAAACGCCCACCTCCCACTTGAACGCCCGCTTCCGGCTGTCGAGGAAGCCGTCCACCTCCTCCCGCACCGCCTGCGGCGTCGACCCCTTCCGGAACAGCCGCCGGTACAGCGCCTCCTCCACGTACTTCTTTGTCGACCGCCGCGCCACGTCCTTCACCCGCGTCGCCATCTCCGCCTCCGCCCTCTCCTTCTCCTCCTCCTCCCCGCCGGCGTCTCGGGGTTTTGAGGGTTTTGGCGGCGGCGCGGGGAGGAGCTCGCCTGACTACCCCACTCGGCCAACTCGTGTGATCGCGTTGGGCTTTTCTGGGCCTTGATGGGCCGTGGGCTCTGAAAATAAGAAGGCGTCGGTTTTTCTCGTCATGAGCCAGGGGTAAAACGGGAAAAGCCAAAAACAATAGCTGTGAAGAAGGGGGAAGAGGAGGGGGGGCCCGACGTCGCCGGCGGCCGGAGGCGACGGGGATGAGTCGGAAGGATGCTGACCCGGCAGGAGGGGATGGGTCTTCTCCGTCGGTTGCGGATGAGGGAGGGAGTGGCAGTGGCAGCGGCGGGGAGCTGGTGGATGCGCTGGCGCGGCGGCGTTTGTACCGGGAGGTGACACTGGCGCTGCGGTCTGGCCTGCGCGATGCCAAGGCGGACTTCTCCTTCCTCCGCGCGCGCGGTCTGCGCAGCCTCCTCGGCTTTCTTCGCTCCACCGCATCCGAGGCAGATGACGCGCGGCTGCTCCTTTTCCGCCACTCCCAATCCATCCCCGATCTCCAAGGTACCATACTACCATTCCTCCCCCGATTTTGGTGATCTGATGCGAAAATATTGGAATATTCGTGAGTTCCGTACGGTTGGCGATGCTAGTATCATTAGGTGAAACTAATCTCTTATGCGATGATGACCAATGACCGCTTGAATTGAATGAACAATGCTTGGATACAAATTAAAGACTATAAGTTGGAGCCATGGGAACCCTCTTGTTAGAATGTAACATAAGCAGAGGAGATAAATCAGTGAATGCTCACAGGCTCGTTAATTAGAGTCCACGATTCAGCATTAGGTGATAGTTACCCCCCAAACAGCCTTTTGATCTATACCCCTTCAGGTCACAAGAGTGGCATCCATGGTAACAATAACAAACTAGTAGCCGTTATTGGTACCATGGTCTAGCTAGCTATAGTTTTAGCTTTGTCTCCCCATTTGTCGCTTTCTCTGGTGCTTTTATCCTGCTTTTTAATAAAAAATAGGCAGTCTGTTTTGTTTAAAAAATAGTAGCGAGTAATGACATAATGATTTTGTTGCTGACTTATTGGATTGCATTTAATTGTTGCCAATGCAATAACAACTGCATTCGCTTTGTTCCCTCATGATGCCTTTTGAGGGAAGTGCAAACCTGTTAACTATGTATTGGTAATCTTTTTAAATATAACGTAAATGAACCTATTTAAATCTTGAATTGGATTTATCCATCATTGGATCTGTCTCATAATGATCTGTGCTTGTTACAATTAAATGGTCAAATTGGAGGACTATGTTGCATGAGAATCTTATATCTGTACTCAACTTTTGGAATTTATGATCATTCTCATATCTAGCATAACTTTCTATGAGTAATTTAGTAGAGAAATGTTACAATGATGTATATTTCTTCTTATTCTGGATTTGTAGTGCACATACCAAGTTCACAATTTTATAAATGTCAAAAGACATTTATATGTTTAGGCATTTGGCTAAGTGTGCTTACACCCGAGAATGGAGCACTTACTGATGAGCTTGTGTTCTGCTACAGTTATTCCTGTTCTCTTCCAGAATTCGTTGCATCAACCAAAGGAAGATCCTGTTGTGACATTGGATCATATAGTTGGGACTGAACCAATGAGGATTACAAGCCCCCCAACTGATTCTGAAATTGCTCTTGCTCTTAGAGTCTTGGAAGGTTGTTGCCTTTTATATAGCCGATGCACAGCTCTGGCCCACAAATACAAGGCTGTGAAGGTAATCACCATCCATTTCTGATAATCTATGTCTCATTACTTCTAGGCTTCAATGAGGTCAGATCACTGTCAGGAAGTTCCTGTTCTTTGTGACAGTAATCCACCAATCTTATTCAACTATGAAGGCCTTCTTTGTGCAAGCATAAACAACAATTTAATAGAGAGTACCATCTGCTTATGTTAGACCCATTATTTCTTACATTGATCAATTACCAACTTAACTTGGTGTAGGTGCTCTTGAATATATTAGCCAGCCGAGGTCCAACTGAGCAAGGCGTGTGCTTGGATGCGCTGATATCACTGATGTTGGACTCACCCTCCAATCAGATGGTATAGTTACCTCTTTACCTAAATATTCTAATTGTCTAACTCTTGACCGTTTCTGGTTTCTGTGGTTCTTCCTATTCTTCAGCTAACTATATTTTATATAACTACTCCAGGATTTCGAGGAATACAGCGGACTCGAAAAGGTTGCTGAACTTTTAAAGGATGTGCAAGTAGAAAAGCAAATAAGGCAAGTATTATTCCTTGAGGTCTTTTTTTTTGTCTGAATGCCTAGCCTCATAATTTAACTTATTTTCACTGTGCCATGTAAATAATATTTTGCTGATGTTTCATTATCGTGAATTGATCTATCTGTATCTCATCAGTCATGTGCCAATTTAAGAAACATAAACAAGTGAGTGATCAAATGAAAAAGGTCCGTTAAACTACTGTGTTGGTGGCTTGACAAAGCTGTAGATACCTCTATGAACAATATATTTGGGTTCTGCTAAGATATGAAGCATACAATTGTGTGTGAAAGCTTAGCCTCTGTTTGACATTGTCATGGCTCTCAGAAACACCTTTATATATCTATTTTGAGATGACTTAGTTTTTGTTCATTCGATACTTCGATGCAGATTGAAATGCGGGGAGTTCCTATTGTTGCTCATTGGTCATGTTTATGTGAGGGAAAACTCTCCCATACATGGACAAATGAAAAATCTATTTGGTGAGCAGTGTGCGTCGCTCATATGGGCAGCAAGCCGGTTCGGCTCCACCCTCGACGCAGAGCAAAGGCAGACGACCTTGCAAATACAAGCGATGAGAGTTGTCGAATCCTTGGAGCCCTACTAAGGCTGCTGCCTTGGTGTATGTTCCTTACGATTGATTTGTGATTTGACGACTCTAATTTCAGCTGCTTGCTCCATTTTGTTCATGGCAAGCTTTGTTGTCATTTTCTTCTGTGTAAAGCCTTTCTTATTGTGCCCTTCGAGCAAGGTTTGTTGAAAGGGTTGTATTAGTTTCCATTTGAGGGCCATTGAACTAGGAAGGACCATGGATGATGGATAACTGACAAGATTTTGGTAAATGGGACTTCCAGATATCCATATCATGTGGTAGATATGAGCGATTGTACCTGTGATTCGAATAAAAGTAGTTAATCCAAAGTACTAGTAGTGAATGTTATTGATCACTTTATTACTGATGAAAGGGAATAGAGCCAGATCTTGTGCTCTATTGTATACACTTGCACACTGTTTGATACCTTCAGGGTTCCAAGGCAAAAGTACACTCCCTTGGTGCCGGCATTCATTGCATGTGTACTGTTCGAAATCTTTGCTATTTTATTCTCGAACTTGTGCTCGTTTTCAAGAGAAGTTAAAAGATCAAAATCATTTTTAAGTGTTTCTTTGATATATATTTTGCGCTTCTTCAGAGGTTTTAGAGTCTCTTATTGCATGATTTTTGTTTATCTATAGTTCCATCCTTTGTTTCTTCCATTTGCCAGTAACTTTGCCACAATCAAAGTTTGGATGTCACTAAGGTGCTATTTGGGATGGTTTATTTTGGCTCCGACCTCTCCTATTTTGCGCAAATCGAGATATTGCAGCGTAAAAACTATTTGTAAGTTAAGACTAAAATGAACGAGAAGTCAGGTGAAACTATTTTTTTTTTAACTTCATTGGTAAACGTTTTTAGAGAAACTCTCCCAAATAACCCTAACTTTGCTACAAGTCACAAGTCTACAACCGAGGTTAAGTAAAAATTTGGCCAACAATATCTTAACCGCACTTGTGGCAAAGTTAGTAAAAAATTGAGCTAACAAAGTGCGGCTTGCTACGGTTGCGATTGTAACAAACACTAGGTTATAAAAAAACATACCCATATCCAATCAAATGCTCTAGAAATTGGTCATTGAAAGCCTACAAAACAACTGGAAAAATGCCACTGGACCCTTGCGGTCTTGACCATCCGCCGTCTCCTCATTGTGTCGCAGGCACCTTCCTCTCTCCCCGTCCTCCGTCACCGCGATAGGGTTCGTCTCGTCACTTCGTCCTGGGCGGTGCAAGGCGGAGCAGCCGAGAGGAACGGCTGGCCGGAGGCGTGGGGCTGATCGCCAGGAGCTGGGACCGGCGGGACGAGACGTGGAGATAACGGAGAGGCTTCCTCGCAGCTCTCCCTCCCCCTCCCATCAGCTGAGCTGGTACTGGATCCATCCGGACTCGGATTGATTTCTTCTTCTGCTGCTGGTATGGAAGCTCTATTCTACCTTGATGGGTTGGCCAAAGAGTTAATTTTGCTCCGGTTGTATCTTCCTTCGCTGCAAGCAATCAATCCCAGTTTGTCCGGTCTCCTTGCTGCGTGGTGAAGTTCTAGAACCGGTTTAATTCCAATACTTTTACTTTTGCTCAGGTAGTCAAGTAATAAAGGGGAAGAGAAATTGGTTGATTCGTGGTGCCAGTAAGTAGAGCTGTAGTGAACATTACTGGCTTACTTATCTTATGAAATCCACCCCACTTGGAGGTGTATGCTTGCCTAAATTGTGCAGCTCACTGACCTTAGATGCGTGTGTGCAGACCAGCTGCCACTAGCTAATAAGTAGGGAACTCAACTCTTTAACTCAAGACCTTACTTCACTGATGGTAGTTCAATGAGGCGAGAAGTTCAGTGTGTAATTATGCATCGCAAACGCAATGTGCCATTTGGGTCGGTTGTATAATAAAGTCTTGCAGTGGTTATCTGAATTTACGGTTGAGTTTGGGTTTTGGAGGGACATAAGGAAGTGGCCTCTGCTTTTATGTTTAGAGAGTGAGGTTCCATCATGGTTTTGGCATGAAAAAATAGTATTAACACAAGAGGATACGAGTTTACATGCTGAAGTTACCCAAATGGATTATTGCAACCAAAATGGTCGGAAAAGTAGTTGTCATGTCTAGCTGAATACTGACTCTTAAGTCTTAATGCAGATTTAACTTTTGCTATGAATGCCAAGAAGTATATGATATTTTCTTGCAAAACAACAAATGACCTTTTTGAATGATATACTCGTAAAACAACAAATTGTACTATTTCCATAAGCTATGTTAATTTCATCAAAAAGTTTGTTCGTGATGGTAATAGTGTGATATGCTTTATAACCAGCAGTTCTCTTTTGCACCCACAGTTAATTGTTTGCTTTTCTTTTTGCAGTTTTCTGAACTTCTGTTGCTAATAACCATGGAGGAACAATACCAGTGATCTCAAGTGAGATATGGAGCCAGTCAAACTGGTTGAGGGGTACAAGTTTGATGACCATACTACAAGTGATGTCCGTGTTTGCTTCAAATTGATTGATGAGCAGCCAGAATGGTTTTCCTGCCATTCGTCTGTCCTTTCCCAAAATAGCAAGTACTTTGCAGACTGGTTTGGTCAAAATGATATTCGTTCTAATAATTGCATTGAAATCGAGTGCCCAAGGGTTGAGTATGACCATTATGTAAAGATGCTAAAGTCAATGTATCTTCCTAGAGAATCAGTTATAGATTCATTTGATTCTGTGAAGTCAGCTGTTGGTGTTCTTCGAGCATCAAATTCTCTCGGATGCGAGTTGGTTACCAAAAGTTGCATTGAATACATTGAAGCTGCTTCCTGGGATGAAAAGGAGGAGGAGGAGATTTTAGAAGTAGCTCGAACCCTTGGCTCCAAAGCGGTGTCTTTGTTAGCCCGTCTTCAAGCCCCCAGTGCGGACGCTGTTAAGAATGTCTTCATCTCTGCCATTCGTTTTGCTACATGCATGGAAACTCCATTCCCTCCTTTCTTGGATGACCTCAAAACTTCTGCCCAGGAGCAAATTGACTTCATGATCCACGAGGATGATGACACTGCTTTGGTTACTATGGATGAAGACGTGAAATATGTGGTTCAGGAAGGTTTGAGAAAACTGTTATCCACACTTAGGACTGGGCTAGACCTGTTGTGCACTGAGTTTGATCAGTCACCTGATCAGGCAGAGCAAAGGATTCTGTGCAGCTTAGCTGACATTGACTGGATAGCGAATCTCCTGGCAAAGATTGAGATGATGCACGACTTTGTTTCTGGCTGGTCAGAAATCTCTGACCATGTTCTTTCAGTGGTTCAGGATAAGAAGTATAGCTCAGACTTGTGGGCTGTGAAGTCAAAGCTTATTGAAGTGACCGGAAAGGCCCTGGATGCTGTTGGCTATGGCTCAGTGGTTCTCCCATCATCATTCAGAGTTCATTTCCTGAAGACATGGCTTCCTTATATTCAAATGACAAAGCGTTTGCTAGATGAAAATAGTAAGGATGAAACATCTCTGCAGATGGATTCAGACTCATGTCAGAATATTGAGAGCGCAATAGTCTCAATGGTGTTAGCATTGCCGTCGGATGATCAGGCTGATATACTGTCAGAGTGGATGAAGAAAGCAGAGCAGTTCAGGTATCCTGATCTCACTGAGGCATTTGAGGTGTGGTGTTATCGCAGTAAAACAGCAAAGAGAAGGCTGGTGGACAATGGAGCTAGCAACCCCACAGTCAGCTTGTAAGGGTACTATTAATTTAATCTTTTTGTTGTAGTTTTATAGTCAGCTGAATTAGGTGGTTGGTACCAAGTATATACCAACTAATTTCTCATTGTTGTATGTTGTAAAACAGCTCGTCATGTTTAATAAAATTCAGTTTTATTGCAGCATGTTCATGTTTCTTCGAAAAGCATGCACTTTCATCTATTACTTGCACTTGCTGAGGTATTCCAGAGCACAGTTCAGGAAGCAACCACTGTTGATCTTTTTCCCACTGTCTTACCTCCTCAGTCATAAACCAGGTTTAAGAGGTTCTGAACTTATGAAGGTGCATGTATGCAGCTTCCAGTATTTTACTCCTGTTCTTCCTGGAACTGCTTAAGCATGGATCCTGGAGGACTTCATGAAGTACTAGCCAAATGCTGTAGACTAACTGCTAGCCTATGTTCAATAAGGAAAGTAGCCTATCTTGTTATATCTAGGAAATAAATGCATTATCAGTTAAACCCACTGTTAATTTTCTTTTGAGAACACCAAATGTTACTGGCACTGGTAGAATTAACCCAAAAAAAATTGAAACGATTTGTGATACCTTGATGGTAGTCTACTCTTGATGGAATTTAGGACTTTTTCCCCTGCTACTGAAATGGAAAATAAATGTGTTCCTATTACAATGTATTCTTTTGATGAACTTAACGCCTTGGCCTTGCAAGAAACCAAAATTTGTCATATGGGTGCCATGACGTGCTGAGCACGAGGGAGGTCATTCTTTAGCGTTATTGCACAGGTTAACAAAGTGGTCCATCGAATAGATTGTGAATTTTAGTTGATAGAGATCATCGTCTTCATTAAACTGCTTGATTCAAATAGTTGGACTAAATTATGGTCCATCCTAATCCAGCTACTGATCTATTCATTCATACATCATTAGCCACTTCAAACTGAACCATTTGGGATTTGGCACTTCTGCGAAAGACGGTGCATTATTAAGTTGTCCCGTTATGGCACAGGAATCTTCTGTGCCTTTCAGCTAATCATCAACAGTTTTGCAGCCATCATGAGGCCAATCTTCTTCTAATGATATCTTAAATCATGCCAATCACTTGATTAAGTACACCTAGTAGGTTTAGTTGTGTACTTATTGGTAGAAAGCGATCTTTTTTATGGCAGAAGGAATCAGGGGATGATTGCTAGCAAGTGTCCAGCTTAATTCTTCTATCTCCTGATGTGTTAGGGTTACCTAGAAAGAGGCTTTCCTCCTAGTGGAACATAAAGGGGGTTGTTTAACAACTAGTTAGAGGTACAATGAGTCTTCTCAGTCCATCATTGTTTAATCCTCTACCTAATTAGATCATGTGTGTTCTTTATGGTCTCTCTTTTCTAACAGGTAAACAGTAATCACACCTTCAGATTAACAACTGTTTAGGAGTGCCATGAGACCCTCCTAGTCAACTAGTGCCAAATTTGCAATAGAACTGCAGTGGAGCTTGAGTTGCAAGCATGGTTAACCTTCTTTTGTTTGCTGCTACCTTTTTCTTCTAGCCCGTGCTTAGCGGGATAGAAAATTCAGCAAACTGTTGCAGTTGGCGTTGAGGACCAAATCCATGGTCCCTTTTTCTTCAGCTACAAACAAGCTATCTATTTGATGCCAGGCATTACTAGATGACGTGCGAATAGTGAAGTCCACTACTGCAAGGGGCCAAAGGAAGAGTATCTAGCGCAATGGATGGAATCATTGCATTTGGTTAGTGGAGTTGAAACCTTGATCCAGTGTAATCTAGTATATTGCTGACATATGGACAGAAATGAAGAAATTGTTGAGATGCATGTTCGCCCAAAAGCTTAAACGGATGACGAAAATAGTCAATATACTCATGCTTCAGCATAAACATTTGACATACTGATCTTTGCATCTGCAGACAATTCCCAGAACACACTAGCATATACTTGTATACATATATATATGGCTATATATTTACAGGCTCAAAGCTATACTTGTATTTCTACTAGTTTACTGCTATATCCTCTGGTTTTTGAGACTGATACTATACTATTACTATGCTTTTCAGGATGTGTGATCTCATCAGGGGCACATCGTTGGGGATCAAAATTTCTGAATCTCGAGGCTCCTATGCGAGGGCCATGCCGCGGTCTGCATTAGAGCTCTGAACCTGGAGCCGGAAGCCGCCGGCGCTGACATGGACACTCATCTTCTGAATCTTCTCTGCCGTTATGTTCTCAGAGAAGCTCCACAGCTTGGCGGCCTCCTCGCTGCTGGCGCCCAGCCTCGACGGCGACGCCTCGTTGCAGTCGGCGAAGTACTTCCCCGACACTCCGGCCACCGCCGGGTGCACCGCCACGTAGCACGTCGTTGCGGCCGCCTGATGAAGAAGAAGAATCGGACTTCGGAGTTCAGAGACATGGAACAGAGCAGTAGTAACAGGGCAGAAGAATAAACCAGATGAGCAGTGAGCTGAACTGACCTGAGGGATCGTCTTGAGGAGCTTCGACGCCAGGAAGAACACTGTATCTGCAGTTCAGTACGAATACGAACCCATCTTGTCAGAATTAAGGTTCGTATAGGCCATCAATCGGAAGAACAGATGATACGCAGCTTTCTTGAACGATAAAGGAAGTGAATGGATTATCAGAGAAGAAGAGGACGCACTGGTGACGAGGCCGTCGCGGTCGCGGATGAGCCGGGTCCTGACGATGCCGGGGTGGACGCAGTTGGCCGTGACGTTGGCGTTCATCTCCCTCAGCCGTTCGGCGAGGGCTCTGGTGTGCAGGACGTTGGCGAGCTTGGAGAGCGCGTACGCCCTCGTCGGATCGTACGGTCTGGAGATCAATCAGTAATAATGAATTAAATCAGAGCCGGTAATCTCAATCTTAATCACCGGAAGATCGGTCATGGCAGGTAGATATCGTGTGCGTACATCTTCCGGCGGGTGACGCGGTCGAGGTAGCCGACGGCGTCGTCGCCGGCGAACCAGCTGTGGATGGTGGAGGAGACGTTGACGATGCGGCCCTCGAAGCCGCTCGCCCGCGCCGTCTCCGCCATCTTCTCCAGCAGCAGCCGCGTCAGCAAGAAGTGCCCTAAGTAGTTGGTGGCGAAGGTCATCTCGACGCCGTCCTCCGACAAGGCGAAGCGGTCGGCGTACTTGCCGGCGTTGTTGCTGGAACCATCCAACCAAAGCATGTCATCAACAACGTACGACGAGTCAAAAGTCATGGCGCATGCAACAAATAAGTTGATGCAGCGCCGCCGGTGCTCGCGATGGCCGGAGTTGTTGGTGTTGGTGTGCAATATGACAGACTAGTCGTAGTTGTCGTAGGAGGAGGAGCAGGGCTACGTACACGAGGAGGTTGAGCGGGAGTCCGAGGTCGAGGAAGCTCGCGACAAGTCCGCCAACACAGATACGTTTTGACCGTCACTACAAATCTTTTGTGGCGTAGCGGTGGCCGGAGTTGATGGCGGTGGGTGGTGTGCAATATAATAGACTATTCGTCGTAGTAGTAGTAGGAGGAGGACTACGTACACGAGGAGGTTGAGCGGGAGGCCGAGGTCGAGGAAGCTCGCGACGAAGCGGCGGACGGAGGCGAGGGAGCTGAGGTCCAGCGGCAGCACGACGACGTCGGCGTCGGGGCACTCGGCGCGGAGGCGCGCGCGTGCCTCCTCGGCGGCCTTGAGGCTCCGCGCGGGGAGCACCAGCCGCGCGCCGCGCTTGGCCAGCACGCGCGCCGTCTCCGCCCCGATCCCGGACGTCGCGCCGGTGATGATGGCCGTCACGTGGCGGAGGTCGCCGGCGCCGGCGGTGGCCTCCTCCGCCGTGGCGCGCGAGCCGAAGCCGCTCGGCCCCGCTGTGCCCGCAAGGTACCTCAGCGAGGTCAGCATGGTGCCGCCGCCTGCCGCTGCTAGCTGGTGTCGTATGACAGATATAGAGAAGCAGGATGCTATCTACTAGCTAGCTAGCCCGAGGTGAGCGAGAGGAAGGAGACGTACGGGGAGGGGTATAAATAGAGAGGGGACTGCAGTGAGCGAGCGTAGTGGCGGTGGCTCTCTCTCTCTTGCAGCCTTGCTTTGCTTTCTTCCTCGCGCGGCTGCACTGGAAAGAGGAGAGATAGAGGGCCTGCCCTGCAGATTAAAACGGGTTTGTTTAATTTAATCTAGTCACTTGCACGAAGAACAAATACAATAATATAGCTTGGGATGGGGGTATCATCCCATGATCTCATCGCCGTGGCCGTGCGCGCGGGCGTGTCAGTCAGCGCGGGAGTGAGCTGTGCGCATCAACCTCGCCACCAGCAACAATATCAATATCTTTGCTTCACACACACACACACACACACACACACACACACATGTATATGTGCATACGTATCTTTTTTCCTATGCTTGTATACAGCATGCATATGCCTGCCAGTAGAGACAAGGGTTTCGGCGGGGTGTGGGGCCTCCTCGTCAAATGTAAGCCATCTTGTTTCTTCTTTCATTTCCTTTAGATGGGCTTTTCCAAACGATGAAAAAGAAAAAGAAAGGATAAAATCATGCATGTCATGTGCTTTCTTGAATAGTTACAGTGATAATGTCTGGATGCTTGTAATCAGGCGATCCAGGTGATAATTCTATGCAAATGCAAGACAAAAAAAAAAAAGGGGCGAGAGGTAGCAACTTGGATGTTGCATCCGGAGTCATCGACCGGTCAGCAGCAGCTGGATCCAATTTTCAGCATGCGATGGTGAGAGACAATGTTGATGGCGAACAAGACGTGACGGGGATGAATCATTTCGATTGTCTCGGTTGGCACCATCGTCGAGAGCCTTGTGGTCGTGTTGGACGTCGCGGTCTCCATCGTCGGGCGACTCGGCGGATTTTTGTCTCGTGTCTCGGCCGTGTCGTCGTCGATCCCGGCCGTGCCCAGCTTACCGATCGATGCCTACGTGTCCCTCTCACTCGCCAATTCATCACATGTCGTCGCAGCGTGCGCAACTACTGGCACGAGTCATGCAGCCACAAGCTGTAGAAAAAAACTGAGACTGGCAAGCATTGCTCGTCTTCGTCCGCAGCTGTGACAAGTAATTAGACCCACTTAGAATGTACTTGTACAACCAATCATGTCGTATCTCAATGCTCAACATATTTTAGAGAGGCCGCATTTCCTTTTTAGAGAAGGGAAAATATTGGTATGTCAACATGTTTTAGAGGCTGGATTTCTTTTGAAAAATCATCGACCGAACTGAAAGAGAGATGCCCTCGCTTAAACATATTCGACGCAAACACCAACTTCATTTCTATAATTCTATTATGCTACAGTACATCCAATCGTGTTATTCTTTAAACCATAAGGAAAAAAAATATGCACAACCACTTCTAAAACAATGTGTTTTGTTAGCCCTATTCATCCGTAATCGTAAGTAAACGATTTGACTCTAGCTAGCTATCTGCAAAAGCAAGACGCAACGGACTAAACAAAGCCTAATACTTTTTTCCTCGAGTACTAAGCAAAGCCTAATATATTTTTCTCCATGCTCACTATTTCTAGAAGAGATGCTTTCCCTGCTGTACTTCCCTATTCTTTAATTTCTTTCATGTGCCAGAGCTCAAACCTAATTTCTTTAAAGAAAACTAAAAGGATTGTTATCATTTGGACATAATTCAGAGGATGAAAATTGTTTTAAAATCATCCAAACTGAAAGAGCTGTTCTTAGTTAATAGTGGCCGGTGGGCTTGATTTCAGTTGGGCTTGCAAAATAATCAAATCAAATTTAAAAGTTGCAGCAGCCCAGTGGTGGTGGGTGGGGAGCAAGCACAGCGAGCTCCAAGACTGGGAGCAAAGAGGAGCAGGTCGCATTTGCGAAAACAAATACGCATTGCACTAAACAAAATCAAACGGCCATGGAAAAGATGGAAAAAAAAGGATGTGATGGAGACTGGACCTCAAGAATAGCAGTTATGGTGGGGGCTTTGGATCTGGGCGGAGATTTTGTTGGCGTTGTTTTTTGTGAGTGTGCGTGGTTGCAGTAGTAACAAAAAGAAGTGCAGGACCAGATTAGTTCAATGATCTTCTTGTTTTGTTTATGTACTTTATGTTTAATAGCACAGATATAGATGGCTAGAAGGGTAGAAGAAAGTTGGAAATCATGTGAAAATCATGCAGTTATATACATCAAAGTTAGGTATTTGATTCTGCGCTTCCAAAAAAAAAATTCTAGATCAAAGAGAGATTTGGAATGAAGCGTACAAGGAGATCCTCCATTTTCTCTTGTCTTGTGATTCATTGGCTTCTTTTCTGGAACAGGGTCCCATGAAGATCCTCTTGACGCAAAAAGTATCTCTGCAAAACATATTGGGGACGGTTTTTTATGACAAATCTTCAGATTATTGGTGCAGAATAGTATAGTATAAGATTTGTTGTAGTTTGGTGTTATTTTTTTTTCCTCAGCTCCCCTTGAAACAAAGTTGAGCACGGCAGCAACTTTGCTATTGACTGGTCAAAACTTCAAACACCACTATTTTCAATTCATTTACAGATATTTTCGCCTTGTCAATGAGATTGTGAAATGCAGCTGAAGTTATTAGGTTTACAACAAAAGGTCATAATCTCTCTGGTCAGTAACAGTAGTAGCAGTACACCCAATACCAGTAGCACCGGAAAGGTCTGGTAAGGTGTCACTCTGATGGATCTCCTATGGGCAATGATATGCTTGACTCTTGTTTTGCCTTTTGTTCTCATGTTACTGTGTTAAAGCCAAGGAAAAAAAAGAACAAATGTATAAGATTTGGCATGAGCCCATAGGTGATAAACAATTGAACGTGGTGATAGATGCTGCATCAGCTATGAAGGTGATGCCCAATTTGGCTACAAATGGTTGCAATCATTGCTCAATCCTAGCTCCTTGTTTAGAGTTCAAATAATCCTCCCTCTCTTCTTTTTTATTCTAGGGTCTCAAAAGCAGTCTGACTACCAGAGCACCTACTCTAACATGTTGTGCAGAAAAATTATCAGTAGGATGCAAATATATAAAAGACCATCCTAATTTTTGACATTGTAATGTAACCTAATCTGTAGACACTTCCTTCAATATACAGAGTACTTCTTATTAGTTTTAATTTTTCTCCCACATGGATTATACAAATATACAAAGTGAAATATGCAGCAGAATAATAGTAATAGTACTAGATCCAACAACAGAAAAGAAGTTGGGGACTAGGTATCCAAATCTAGACATAATATATGTCAGTTGAAATTGGTTTTGATCAATCATACCTGCTTCATCATTGTCTTGTGAGCATTCTTCAGTTATCTTCCTATAGCAGGCATCTCTTATTGGCTTCTTTAATTACTTGATATGATCCTCTCACAGAAAATAACAATTAGTGATACACTAAATTGCTACTTAAGTTTCAAGGAGAGAGAGTGTGTGGACTAGAAGTGTACTTTGAAAGGCACCTGCAATCCCCAAGGATAGGGGATTCCATCAGATTTCCTTTCCTGGTGTCACCTGCTCTTCCAACACGCACACAAACCAATGGCAAATGATCCGGTGACGATAACTGTATCTTAATCCTGCCCCACACTCCACTAAGAATGCTGAAACAGTGAGTTCCAAATCAGAGCAACTCTTGTTTTGCTCATACAATAATAGTATGCTCGTATCCATCCCCCAAGATTCTTCCTTGGTGCATACAGACTTGGACTTTGGACCATTCTTCACGTACTCAATCAAAACACGCGGACCATACTTCTTTTCAGGCATAACAATACAATCCTTTGATCCCCTTCCCTGGACTTTTTGGCTAAGATCAAGAGCATGCACGGTGTAATAATGCAAAAGAGAGTTTGGCGCGTGCACTGACCGAAAGGCATTTTTGCCATGAAGAACCACTCGTGGATCAGCTCAAATCTTCGCTGATAGCAACTGGGTAAGTGGCCAGGTCAAACACCTTGATCAACATACTGGTCCAACTTCCAGCACCCTGCAAAACATAAATTAAGCCTTGATGATGCGTGACTATGCTTAATGGTTTTCAACTGAAAGGCACGAGATGATGATGAAGGCTTAGACTCTCGGCAAACCCTAAGCACGCTATAGGTGGTTAAGGCATAATCAACCTTGTAGTATGTGCAGGAGAGACTGAAAGCAATAAAGTACCATTTGTGCAACACTAACACAAATGTATCTGATTTTTCCTCTGTTTTTGGTTTCCTTAAGAAAACCTAAAACTGACTAAAGTAGGGTGTTAAAACTACTGTAGGAGAAACTGATAACGAATCACTTTGTTTTAAAAGGAAGCCAAAAACGAAGATAGTAGGATGGTTTCAGCATCCTGATGTCTGACTGCTATTGCACATTGTCAGGAATTATACTGATCTGTATCTGAGGAGATGAAGTCATACAAGAAGAAAATTATGAAACTAAAATATTAAATTTAAACTTACAACATCCTCTGTTATTGCACTAATAGATCAAGATATGGTGAAAAAAGTTAATGCTTGAAATATTGGTTTGCACCACAAATTCAGATTTTTGATGCAGTTGATCCTGAAGACTCATGCTCCTCACTGTGACATATCACAATATTGGTTTGTGAATCTAAACTTAGAAGAACAGAGATCACCTTTTCTTACTTGACATACTAAACTATACCAACTATAACAATGATAGGAATAATCAAATTCATTCATCATTTAACAGACGTAGGCACCAATATTTCTTAATCTAGACACAAATACACTTATCCCATGGACGAGTGTCATGAAATTCAACAATACGTACACAGGTTTAGCTGTATAAAATAAATTAGTTGATTATATACCAAGGTATGAGTAACCAGCCCTCCATACAAATGAAACCCTAGAAAGGAATCTTGCTACTTGCACAACTGAAAAGCTAAAAAGAGAAGCGTATAGAGCAGGTCAACATGGAGGAAGAGAAGAATGGGAGTGCAGGTGTGGTCAAAACATTCAGATTCAGAATACTAACAGAACGAGCACAGGTTTCATACCAAATTCAAAACATTTGTACATTAAGATCTCAAGGACATGGCACAGATTGTGAAAGTTAAGCTTGATTCTTCACATGAATGTTTTACAGGTGTGGAAGTGAACATTTGGGTAAAATAAAGAGTTAGCTAGGTAATTAAATATGAAGCAGTCATGGTAAACTGTATATGGAGCAGTCATGATAAACTGTATGTAAAACAAAGAGTTAGCTAGGTAACTGAATATGGAGCAGTCGTGGTAAAACCTGATAGCGTGCAACTAATGTGTTGGTTCCACATAAAGACTCTTTCTAAGGTTACCTTGCAGTATTGGTAAAAAGGTTCAATATGATTGGCGGTTCCGTTCAAGATATAAAGTAGGAAGCAGGAACAGCGCTCGTTTTTTTTTCCTTGAATGAGGAACACAAGTAAGAATCACTTACAGTTAGACAAGCCTGTAACAAGAAATACTCTTCAAAACATGCATTCTGGTGATAAAAGCAAAAATGTGATCCATTGATATATCCATCAAAGAGTACAACAGGGTGACTGACCAGTCAGTTTTCTGTAACATTACTCCACCCCGAAAGGGAGAAAAAAAAAATTGATCTCAAATTGCTTCTCCAGTAAGGACAGACACAAGAAAATTCAAAAGAATTGATCCAACATTGCTCTTGCAACATAACAGTGCACACAAAAACTTGTGCCGTGGTACCAAAACTCCGGCAATCCACCTCATCAGACACCAGCTTCGTCCGAAGCAATCACACAGGCAGAAAACAAGCTAAGGACGGACTGATCACAAGACGAATAACCATCCACGTTTGTAGCAAACAAGCGTGATCACAGTCACCGCCGACCACACAGCCACGACCCACCGGGCCGCAAGCAATGCCGCCTCCTTCATGGCAACAGACCATCCAACAAGCCAACCCAGTCCCTCCAAGCCCTCAAAGAAGTCCTTCCCTTGCACCCGCCACAATGCAAGCAGTGACAGCACAAGCAATGGCGGCGCAACGAGCTGTGTGGCCACGGCGCAGAGGTGATGGTTGTGCAAGAACACCTTGGCCCGGCCGTACTCCGTGTCCGGCGCGCGGCTCGCGTGCAGCCGCTGATACCAGCAGAAGACGGCCTCGTTGAGGTACATCTGCACGGCCGGCCGCGCGGCCAGCAGCTGCAGCCCAGCCGCGGCGGCGAGCAGCCTCACCTCCTGCTCCGCGCCGTCCACGAACCCGCAGCATTGTAGGATCGAGGCCACGGAGGATACGAGGACGGCGAGGTAGAGGAGGAGGCGCGCGGGCGCGGACGACGCGAGCACCGCGAGCCCGGTGCGGGGCTGGTCGGTGCCGAGCCAGAACGCGCGCGCGAACCGCGCGGCCGGGAGCGCGGCGAGCGACGCGAGCGCGCCGGCGAAGGGGCTGGAGGAAATCAGAGTGGTGACGAGGAGCGCGCCGAGCGCGGCGGCGAGCTGCGCGGGGCGCGGCGACGGGACGACGACGTGGCGGAGGAGCGCGACGAAGAGGTATGCCGCGGGGACGAGCGGCGCGAGCGGGGAGGCCGCGGAGGCGGGCGGGAGGAGGAGCGCGGGAGGCAGGAGCGCGAGCGGCAGGAGGAACGCGGCGTGGTAGGCGCCGAAGTGGGGACGCGAGGCGAGCGTGGAGTGGGAGAGGCGGAGGCGGTAGAGCTGCGCGGAGGTGGCGTCGAACGTGTCCTTGGCGGCGGCGGCGCCGCGCTTGGAGGAGCCCTTGGCGGGGCCGGCGTCGGAGCCGGGCGGGCGAAGGACGGCGCGCGGGGTGTTGGAGGGGACGGCGTCGGGGTGGATGTAGGTGTGGAGGGCGTAGAGGAAGAGAGAGGGGAGGTGGAGGAAGTGGGCGGCGGCGGCGAGGGCGAGCGCCGCGGCGGCGTGGAGCAGCGCCGGCGGGATCGGGATGGGGAAGGAGAGGGACACGGCCATCGCCGGCGGCCGGAGCTGGGCGAGAGGCAGGTAGGTGGGTGGATCACTGGATCTGAGTGGTGGGGCGACGGAGAGAGCAGAGCTGCAGCTGAACAGTGTGCAGTGGGTGGGAGATGGCCGATGGGCGCGGGCGGGCTATGGGCCGGATTTCGGACTGTAATTTTATGGGTTTTAGATCTGGGCTGGTAATTACGAGCTTTTGATCTGGGCTTGTTTGGACATCTTTCTTTTGCTTTTTCGCGAGGGAATTGAAACTGCGTAAATCTTTGTGGCCATGTTTCTGACGGAGTCCCAGAAAGCGACTGTTAAACCTAAAAGTTCATTCGGTCTCCCTTTTCTAGAACGGTAAAAAAGCTCAGTCTAATGCTGCCACAACTCAGCAAAATTTGAAGCAACTTAATCTTTTTTTTAGAACGGTTAAAAGCTCAGTCTAATGCTGCCATGACTAACTCGGCCAAATTTGAAGCAAGTTAATCTGAACATGAAAGGTAAGCATGCAGAAATTGCGGCACGCGAGACCGACAATTTTTTGGGGCATCCCATATTCAATTTAGCAAAATAGAAGCAGACCTATGTAACAACCTGGCAGTATAACACAAAGAGATTGCAAAAGTTCAGCAGTACCTCCTCTGCTATCGTAGCATCAAAGATGATCATTATTTCTTACTTCACAAGATTGCAGATTCTAAAGTCTACATCACGCACCGATACCACAAATAATGTCTGACCGATTTGTGTTTTAAATCCAACAGATGAACATTTGACAATGTTGGATCCATCCATGCCCAGACATTCAGATAAAAACACCATAAATATTTATTATTGCGTTTATCATACAATTGGGTACACTAATCACAGCGTGCCTCCGCTATAGTCTGGAGGTAGAGTAGCAAAAAACCTCATGGCAGTTTCTTTATTTCAGGCGGCCCAAAATGAATAAAAGGTTCACAGACTGAATAATGGTACAGCATGTCGGATTTAACTCTTTTCAACAGAAAGCTCACTCCCCGCTCAAGATGGGGTTGATCAAAGGCTTCATCTGAGCAAGGTAAACAATCGCATACCTACACAAAAATATTAATACATGGTTAGTAGAAGAACGAAGGAGCGTCAAGACTCAAGACCACCAAAGAGTATTGAGAGTGATGCAGGGATGTAGGAACCAGTAACAGAAAACATGCTTTATTTTTTTAGGGGGATTTTCCAAAAACTTCTACAAATTCTTTTATGTGATTTCCATGAACAAAAGGTGGCTTCTATGGCATGTTTTCCCCCAAACAGCAGGAACTTGCACCGAGATATAAAAAAAAGCGCTATGGGAAAATGTCAACAATGTCTCCAGTTTTTACCTCTATCACCAATGTTTTTCTATCTAGTTAACTAGTAACAGTAACTTTGTAAAAAAAATGAATGTGTAACAAACTTCCCTGCAATCCAGCATCATGTTATTTGCGTGATCAATAGAATTTAAAGTGAGCATGTAGACTACAAGAACCAGCTGATATTGTTTATCAAAATCGGCAGCATGTTGAAATTAACACTGTATATTACTATAACTAATGCCGAGTGCTGATCTTGGCCTTACGATGACACTGTTTAGTTTATGCGAGAATGGGATCCAACCGTCCTAGTCATTTAAAGTAGGGTACCCATAAGGCATCAGGTAACTAGCCCAATACTTTTGCTATTCACAACTTTATGTAATGTGTTTCTTTTAGTGGATGACTTCATATTATGTAAGCAAGTAAGCGACCCAAATATTCACATGCATCCAATTGTCAGATTTGTTTTTGAGCTGTGAGCAACCTTAGACAGGCAAAGAGGACTTTATTAAGTAAGAAAAAGCATGGATAGGAACTTACATCATCCAACAACAAATTATAGCCGTGGTCACCAAGGTCAAATGGAATCTGCATAACATGAATCAGCAAAGTTAAATCAATATGCTATAAGAATTTTTGCGGAATTTATAAATTAGCTAAAAACGTACAAATAAAGAGACCCATAATTCGTCACATTTGGAACATCCCAAATTGTTGCAAGACAGATAAACAGCCAGATGGTAATAGCAAAGTTGGAGCACAATTGCTGGAGATAAATAAAATCTCTGAAAGATAGAGTATAACAAAAAAACAAGAGTGTGTATGCAATACTAATAACTAAGAAGCTGGAAAAAAAGGGTATTTTTCCATGAAAGCACAAAGTGCAACTGTTACAGTGATCCACCGTGAAAGCAAGTCCATCTCCACGTAATGCACGTGCGATCCACACAAATAAGAGTATCAAAATTTTGAGGAGAAAATCCTATGTGTGATCCACGCATTCACATTCCATGCAGTTATAATCCTTTGGCTGCATGCCTCAATGAGATTGAGATGATATGCACCTAAGCAATGCTGATCTGTGGTAACATGTGTGCATTTTTTAGAAATCTTCTTCCTATCATTTGATTTGAGCAATGGAGCTAAACTTTGCGTGAGTAGACAAAAACAAGCCGCAAAATCTCAGATATATAATATCAAAATTAAAGCAACTCGAATCAGCAGCAGCGAAGCAAACATCGTCACTGCCCTAAATTTTGTGCGACGAACTACAAGTGAATTTAGAACCAGTTTAGGTTTCCAAAGACAGCTTCTACTGCCTGAGGAGTCCAATCAACTTCATTGCAACGGAAGGCTCACCATTGGATCTCAGCCAGAGAAACTCTAAAGCTATCCAATCCACCCAAATCTAGATCGAAATCCCCAGACCAAGACAACAGCGATCGATCCACGGTCAAACCCGCCAAATCTAGCACGCTAGGGACCCCAAGTCCCAATTCCCCGTGCCCGGTGCCAAAACCACAAGCGCGACACCCCGGATCACTGCCCGACGGGATCGAATCGAGGGGGAGGGAGAAGCGAGGGCTTACAGGTTGGTGGACGGCCCGCGGTTGCAGCAGAGGAGCGTGAAGAGGGAGGCGGCGACGCCGGCGATGAGGAAGATGAGCGTGGTCACCCAGAACCCCATGGTTGTCGGCGGCCTCGACGAGCAGAGCTCCTCCGCGCGGCTGCTGCTTTCTCTCGCTCGCTCGCTGGATCGCGCGGCCGGGGAAGGAGACGCGACACGCGAGAGGGGGGTAGAGAGAGAAGCAGGGGGGAGATGGAGGTGGAGTTGCTGCCAGCCACGTCACGTGCTTCTGGATCGCGATTCGTTTACGGGCTCGAGATGGACTCGCAACCTGGGCTGGGAGGTGAAGGCGTTACGGGCTCGTGATGGACTTGCAAGAGAGACCTGGTGGTGGTGGGCCGGGAGTGTGAAGGCACTATGGGCCAGGCCAGGCCTCTGTTTTGTTGCATTATGTAAGTGGTTATACACGGGCTTCTTTCAAGAAGGTATTTGGGTCCAACAAGAAGGAAAAGGAAAATGGCAAATTGGCCACAACATATTCATTCCTGCTTCTCCAAATTTTACCTACCAAAATGGCAAAGTTGTAAGCCCTCTCAAAAAAAAACTTCAAGTTCAAAGCTGGTGATGTCACCAGCTCTACAATATCACAAAAGATTTTTTATGATACGAAGGAGGGAGAGGGAGGGAGGTGAGAGAAAGATGCAACTACCTCGCAACTCATAACATCCATTTTTTACACACAAATTAAGGATTATAGAGTTATGATGAGACAAGTCAAAATTGCATGCCAATGCATGATGCATGAGACCGCTTATAAGACCATCGTTAAAAAAAATTACTGCGAATAATAAACTGTAAAACAAGAGTAGTGTTACCACTTACCACACTCTCTCTCTCTCTGCTAATCATGCCACTATTCAGGAAAAATGGTGCAAGAAGTCATTGAGTATTCCCAAAACTCTCCCATCATCCGACATAATTTTGTGGTTTGATGATGAACCACACCCACCTAATTATGTTATTGAGATGCACGCCACGTCCTGCTGCCGATGCAACCATCGATCACGTAATCAATCAACAAATTTTGCCCTGCTGTTTTTGTCTAGCAGAAAGCATATTTAGACTAATAACTTTGACGAATGTGTTTTGACCCGTCACGTATACTACTATGAACTTGAAATAAAGGCCGTGCACGTCGCTGTCAGGTGGTGTCAACAGTCATAGCACAAGTCGTATCTTCCAATTCGACGAGGATTTACTACTCCGTTCCAGACTGCGTTCTCGATCCAAATTCAAATCTTGAAGCTTTGATTTGATCTTCGTCGTCGTCGCCGTCGCCGCCGCCGCTACGAATTCAAAAACTTTTGCGAGGCAACGCCGAAGCAGCGAGCCGGTTTATTTAGACCTCTTCCTGCTTTCCTCCGAGACGAAAACGAATAAGAAGAAGATTATAAGTCGCCATCGCCGTCGTCTCGAGCTCGTTCCACGTAGGCCGCGCGAAGACGCCAAGAACGCGCGCCAAGCGGAGCGAGCTGCTTCGCGCTAGCTAACTTTCTGTGCGGTTTCGCGAGCCCCCAATGCAAGAAGCGAAGCTGCTCCTTGTCCTCCTCCCGCCTCCCTTATACTTTCCCCTGCGCCCCGGCTGCACCCTCCCAGCCATGCGCCGGTATAAACCGCCATTTGAGGCCACATGCCCGCTCCACTTGTCGCACTTGCTCCCGTGATCGATCGATCGAGGCGAGATGTCGTCGTGGCGGTTCTTGCCCAAGAACGGCGTGGCCGGCGGCGGCGGCGGCGATGGGTACTTTGATGGCGGCGTCGCGCTGGAGGTGACCGTCCTGTCGGCGGACTCGCTGCGCCTGCCGCCGTCGTACTCGCCGCTGCCGCGGCGGCTGCGACCGTACGTGACGGTGTCATCGGACGCGCCCGAGTCGGCCTGCAGCACGGCGGTGGCGGCGGGCGGCGGCGGCGAGCACGCGTGGGGCGACACGCTGGTGGTCCCCGTGGGCGCGGAGTTCCTGGAGGGCCGCGCCGACGTCCACGTGGCCGTGCTCTCGGAGGCCACCTGCCGGCTCGTCGGCGCCACGCCGCTGGGCTGGTGCGGCATCCCGGCGGTCGACGTGCTCGACGGCCTCCGCCCGCCGCGCGCGCTCCGCCGGCTCAGCTACTCGCTGCGGTGCCCGCGGCGCGGGGGCGCGCCGCCCGCGTGGGGCCACGGCGTCGTGCACCTCGCCGTGCGCGTGCTCGGCCTCGGCGACGGCGCCGCGCGCGTGGCGCCGAACGCTTCAGCGCCGGCCGCGGCGGCGGCGGCGATGCCGCCGGCGCCGGTGCAGCAGGGGTGGTGCCGCGTGGCGATGGGCATACCGGTGTCCGGGGCGTCGGCGGCGGCCGCTTCCGCCGTCGTCGGGATGCCGCTGTCGTGGGGCGCGACGTCGCGGTGAGGCGCGCGGCGGCACAGGATCGGATGACAGGCAGGAGGAGACGGCGACTAGCCGTGGAAAACCGGTGGAAGAACTTTATGCGATCGGGTGGTGCAACGACCAGGTCGCGATGGCGCCCTTTCTCCCGCGTCACGACGAGGAATAGCGGCGGGGAAAGGAGGGTAGTGCACTAGTGCGTGAGTCAAACCGGTGTGGCTTCCATGCAGCTACCTGCCTACCTGGACTGGATATATGTGGCCTGTTTGTGAGGCTGACGTGCGGGACCGAACATGACCAGTGTACATGCAGCATAGGAAGGTTCATTTTGAATGGTAGCTTCGTACGTAATTGTAAATTTCTGCTACTACTTATTGTGAAATTAATTGGCAATCTACTTGGAGAGATGGTTATGGTGCAAAATGAGCGTAGTTTAGCCGGTAAGTTCATTGTGAAACCTGCCTATCCGGATTTGAGTCCTCGACTCAGCATGAGTGCTCGTATTTTTTCAGGATTTAACTAGTGTGTGTATGTGAGCATCTGCGTTTGTATTCTGATTCACGAAAAAAGAGAGAGATGGTTATGGTACTGTGAACCACTTATGCATACTTCCTCCTATCACGACTGTTAGCAGCTGTTAGCACGTCAGGTTTGTAAACAGCAAAAGTATGCATCAATTATAACTCTTCCCTCAAAGTATTCCCCCAAGGTTTATCAATCCGTTTCCTCCCATCACGACTGTTGGCGGTTGTTAGCGCACCAATTTGTGAACCGCAAGTGCACGGATCAGTTGTAGCTCTTCCCTTAAAGTATTCCCACAAGATTTATCAATCCGTAGAACTTATAATACAAAGATTGTCAGTATGATTCTTATTTATGAGTAGATCAGATGTAAGATAAATAACAGATATGAGAAAGAGGTAACCAATCTAGAGCAACCTAGACTATGCATATGTTCTAACTCTGAGCAAGATAACAAAGCAAGAGAGATGCGATTCTCAATCAAAAGCCTCTTTAAGTCTACACCTTCGGTTTGACTCCCAAAAACCCCTACGTTACACAAAAACAGACCCTGTCATGATTCCCCTATCAGTGCAGGCCATTTAAGGGCAGAAACATAAAGAACATGTCATACTCATCGGTAGATCAGGTATGCAAATCTAGTCACCATGACTACATGAACATCCTATGCAATCTAGCATCGATTGAAAACAAGCAAACCCGCAAAAGCATGAAATCATAGGAGGCACTTAGATCGCTAAAGAACTGGAACACATCTATTACTTCACCATGAATGATTGTACATCACCAGATCTCCACCAGGATCCTACCTTGATCTGTTGATCCTAACTTCAGAACTCCGACGTGGATTTTCTTCGCAGGATTCCCACGTCGTCTAGGTCTTAGCTATGTTAATCCCTAGAGAACTGCATGGCTCTCGGCTCTTCGAAGTGGTGTTCCTCAGGATCCTTCTGCTTCTCCATTGATTAGCATTGAATACATAGAATGGGATGCTCGTGACATTAGAGAATCGGGGTATTTGTAGTCTAGAGGAGCTGTGGTTGAAATGGGAAGTCGAGGGGGCCCAGGAATAGCCCAGGCTGATTGTTTTGGGTGGGTCCAGGCTAATCGTCTTGGGTGGGTCCAGGCCGATCGGCCTGGCCCTTCCTTTTAGCCTCTCGTGCCTCCCTTCGTTCCCAAGTCTTCTCTGATGTTTTGGAGTCTTCTTCTCACTTGCATGTGGTCCTGGCACGATGATAGCCTCAGGATAAGAATGGTTCTTGATAGCCTTCCAAATCTTCACTTGATTCACTTTGATCCCGATATCAATCTTCATAAACTTAGACCCTAAGCCTTCTCGGAGCATTGCTTGCCAAGGATGAGCACGAATGGGGCCCTGGGAGCCCTAGGCTGATCGACTTGGGTTCCATAGGCCGATCTGGGTTCCATAGGCCGATCGGCCTAGGCCTTTTTGGGGCCCGTTGGCCTTCGTCTTTCTTTGGGTTGTTGCTTGTTCAGAGCCTCATCCAATTATGCTCTATTATAATCCAAATTTCTACGAAAACATAATATCCTCCAAAATACAATGCATATGCAAAAATGATCTGATTATATGATCAATAGTTGGGTATTAAATTCATGTTATTATTGAAGATAAATAGGGGTAAAAAGATGCCAACAATAACTAGGTAAATTTCCGCTACTACTTAATTTAACCAACGTAATCTACTTGGAACGAACAGATGATCATGGTTCTGTGAACCCTCTATATAGACTTTCTCCGTTTTACAAACGTAAGTCCACCTATATTTAGTATTATACTAGTAGCTATTAAAAACTAAATGTATAGTACTATTATTAAAACAAAGTCCATTTTACTCCCCTCACCTATTTACTTTGTCCGCTTAACCTCTGAACAAAATTTAGGCTCACTTTACTCCCCAAACTATTTCATTTGGTTCAATATATCTCTAATTAAATTTATCTTTTTCTGTTTCTTCGTGTAAAAGTTGAGTTTTAATTTTATATTTTGTCAGTTGACTTATAACATAATGCTTGATGTTAGAAAAATATATTAGAATTTTTTCATTATTACTTTTCATGCAGTTTTATACATCTAAGATCAATTTCGTATTAAATATTCCTAGGCTATGAAAATAACTATGAAAAATTCTTAGTATAATTTTTTAACATAAAGCATCATGTTTTGTATCTGCTCACAAAATTTGAACTCAAAATTCAACTCATACAGAGAGAAAGAAAAATGAGAAATTTAATTAGGGGTATATTGGACAAATGAAATAGTTCAGGGAGTAAAGTGAGCTAAAATTTTATCAGAGGTTAAGCAGACAAAGTGGATAGACAAGGGGAGTAAAATGAACTTTTTTATTATTAAAATTTTATATCTTCATGATTAAATTGACATACAAAATACTACACCTCGACTCAACTGCCATGAATGCACACAAATCCAGTGGGGTGGTAGGATGCCATACGACAAAGGCCGGTGATTTGACCAAGGCACCTCGTTGTCACTTGTGGCACGCCGCACACTCGAATGTTGCAGCAGCTGGCGATTTTGGATGGAACCGTGGCATAAAACTTCTTTATATTAAAAAAATGTTGCAGCACAAGCATAACACGTCCAGGACATTGTGAAATCAAGATTAGAAGTTTGTATGAAACCTTGATTACATCGTTAAGTTTTCACCACATATATAATTGGACACACGTTCGCATCGCCGGTTGGCAAGCACCGGTGGAAAACTGAGCTTAAGTTGGAGAGATACATAGATCTCGAAAATCCAACCGGAATTAATTATTCAAGACTAAAGGTTCCCATCTTTAGTCCCAGGTATCTAACCAGGACTAAAGCTTACTTTTTGTCCCCAGGATCAAAGACTTCCAAAAAATAAAAAAACTCCGGGCCACCCCCGTTGTGCCTCCCCGCACCGCCGCCGCTAGCTGCAACTCCGCCTCGACCACCACCTCCTCGAGCTCCAACTCCACCACAAAGACAATCAAATCAAGAGCAAGAAACAATTGACACCACAAATTGAAGCAAGAAACATGCTATCTCACATGACCATCACACAAGTAACAGAGCACACAACCAATCAATTCGCACAAGATCTGATTAACAAATCACAACACATGAGTTCAATTTGGTTCACAATACGCGGTGGATTCACTAGCAAAAATCACAAACGAATCATTCACAAACAGAGGTGAATCAAATCTGGCAGCTTGCCTGGTAGCTCGTGCTGCACCGGGCCGTCTGCACCTACGCCGCGCAAGGAAGCTCCCCGCACCGGGCCACCTGTGGCCACGCCGTGCCAGGCCCTTGCCCGCCCGCGCTTGCCATCTCACGGGGAGGGAGCTAGGAGGAGGAGGACGGGGAGGTGGGGAGGGAGGAAGCAGAGGGAGAGGAGGAGGCGGGGAGGGAGGGAGTAGAGGGAGGAGCACCAGCCATCTGCATGTGCTGTGGGAGAGGAGCAGATAAGGGGGAGAGAGAGAGAGGAGTCGAAGAGATAAAGCTCGGGACTAAAGAGGTATTGGTTGGTGGCTCCAACCAGAACGTAGTCCCTCAAAACCCTTTTAGTCCCGGTTGTAGCCACCAACCGAGACTAAAGGGAGCCACCAACCGGGACTAAATCCATTTATTCCGGCTGGTGGCTCCAACTGGGACTAAAAGCTTCAATTTTGTCTCGGTTGGAACCAACAACCGGGACTAAAAGGGTTTTGAGGGACTACGAAATTTAGACCCGGGACTAATACCTCTTTAGTCCCGAGTTCAATTCGTTCTGAGATTTTTGTCCAGGATGCAATCATAACCACAACCTAGCCAGTACCACCTCTGAAGAAGCAATCAATCGTAGCATGCATGATCCTTTCTTAGTCCTATGCATCATGGCAGAATAATGAGAGCTAGGAAATTTCTATTTGACGATTCTTCTGTGCGCTTTGTGCCTTACCCTATTCAGATATTAAAGATTTCATCGTTCCATTCCAATGGCAGATATTAGTAGTACATATACATGTAAAAGTAAAATGTTACATTATTCAGAAAATTGTTGCATTTGATTCACGCTTCGGAGAGCCCCGAACAACCTCACTTCTCTAGGGGCTTACTGCATCCTGTGTACTCACTGAAGCGCCATCAACAAGTTCCACCATCTTGGACATGTTTTCATTTCTCATGTTCTCTTAAATCCAACAAATAGCTTGTTCTACGCAAGCTGTAGTATCTCAAATAATAACCACGTAATCTCGAACAACAAACGAAGGCAGGAGGTTGCATGCTCATAGCATTAGGGGCTAATGATGTATATGACAAGCCTACTTGTAATCTCATTTCATTAATATTGATATTTCCTTGTGACAAGTCCATATGCTTGGACGACATATCCTCAGAGTAGGCGCAGGAGACCACGGACTTTATTAATTTACATAAGTTGTCTTCATCTTGTGGTGTGGCAGATCATGATCAGATAGGTTATACTTCGAATGTAGCTTGTCCGAATGTACCAGCGGAGACAGAAAGCAAACCTAGGGCTTGCTTATCCGCCGTACCTATATGCCCAGTTGCCGGGGTGGTGGTAGGGCTTAAACTTGGGAGCACCAAAAGGAATATCGATGGCGTCCGCGGCGAGAACGGCCCTTCAACACCTTCGTGTGCTTGTATTGTAGCACGCCGCGGCCGTACCTCCGTGGTACGAACCTTCCCCGTCGCCTGGCACCTGTCGACGACGGGTCGAAGGGCCGTCACTCGATGATGCATTACTAGATAAAATACCATCACCGCTGGCCCATCACCGCAGGTTTTCGACGAGCTGACGGTAATAAGTTATCACTGCAGGATCCAACGGTGATAATATCCTATCACCGCTGGCTTGTAATATAAACCGACGGTGATGGGGTTCATGGACCCGAAATTATCATCAACTCTGGTTTTCTAAATCTCACGTCCGGAAACAACCCCATGCCTTACCCTCTCCTTCTCTCCCCCCTCTCTCGCTCCTTATCTTCCACGGCCCTCTCCGTCTGGCCTCACCCTCTCCCTCTCCTCTCCGACCTCTCCCTCTCCCCTCTACTCTCCGCTCCCCCCGGCGACGGCCGCCGCCTCTCTCACTCCCTACCTCCCTCCACTTCTCTTTCTCGAGGCCGGCCGGTGCCTCCCCACCCCTCCCCCCTTCGCTCGCCCCTCACCAGCAATGAGGAGCAGCGGCGGGGCGAGGTGCGGCGGCGGCGCACAAGGTGAGGTCCGATGGCGCGGGCCGTGGAGATGGCGGGCCCGGGTTGCAGGCCACGACGGCGAGCACGGTCGGGAGCGGGCTGCAGGCGCGGTCGGGAGCAGGCTGCTGGTAGCGTCGACAGCGGCCGCGGCTACAGGCAGTGGCGGGAGCGGCTGTGGTCAACGGTGGGCGCGGCTGCGGGCGACGGCGGGCACAGATCTAGATCCAGATCTAGATCAAGGTCACCAGGTGTGTCCCTCTCCCTCCATTCCTCTCACTCGGTTCGACGACCGCCGGTGAGGGGTCAAGTGTGTTGGCGGGGCGCGTCTCCGGCGAGGGGCCAAGCGCACTGGCGGGGTGCGTCGTAGGGGCTGCAGGCGGGGTGTGGGGCTCAAAATTTTCTTTTCAAAAAAGACCATCACCGCTGGTTCCCCATCTGGCGGTGATGCCCCCTATTATCATTGCCAACCTTGATCCGCCGGATCCCCAAACCGGCGGTGATGCACGGTTTGGGGCCGGCCGTGATGTTGTCTTGTGTAGTAGTGATGGCATGGTCGCCAACGTCGAGGAGTTCCATAAGGTCGATCCAGCTGCTAAGGTGAGCACGACAATTGTGGATCTAGATTTGTTCTGAAAGGTTTGTTCATGTAATAATAGGGAGGGAGACATATCGCATATTGAAAAAATATATATTTTCTCTGTCCTAAATTGTAGATGCATATATACTAACATCTATGAATCTAAAAAATCTACAACAACCTATAATTTGAAACATATGGGTGCAACAACACAAGGATATTGCCGACCTGCTGTTGACTCGGACAAGCTTGTCCGTCCTCCTCCTCGCCAGGCTCGTGTCGCCGCCGCCGCCGTACGTGCGAACTAGCCACACCCAGAACGCCACGAGGGCGACGATGAACGCGGCAACGACGCCGGTGCATCCCGCTAGGACCCGCCTGTCGTGGACCTGGGCAGCGAAGACGGCGCCCTCCATGACACTGATGACCGATACGCCGACGCCCCACACCCCTATGCTCATGAACCTCTCGACGACGGCAAGGGATGGCATAACTGGAGTACCAAACGAAATTCTCCGTGTTCGTACTTGGATAGGTCTCGGTGATAAGAGATGGAAAGAACCTTGTGATCGCTCGGAAAACTGGAATTTGCAAACCGATTCAAAATAGTTATACCGATAATATATAGACCCGAAAGCGTTAAGAAAACAGACACGCGGAAGCAACAAGGGCACTACATGTATGTGAGGTAACAAATGGCATCAAATGCCAGAATGCCACGAGGCCGGCGATGAAGGCGGCGACGACGACGCAGGTGCAGCCCACCAATACGCGGGTGTCCTAGCTTGACCTCGCTGGCAAGGACGACGGTCACCATGCCGCCAATGGCGAACAAACCGACGCCCAGCCCCCCGATGTACTTGATCCTTCCATCGAACAAATCGTACGTGTGTGCATGTATTTATATGTAGCTAGGGCCCCTAGCTACCTTCAGTTATGGAAACGATGAACAGACGATTTGCTGCTTGAATCGAATTAAGATGGCATGTAGGGGATATTGCTCATGCCATAACTGGAGAGGTTTTTGGCGATCACAGATGGCACTATCCATCCTTGTTTCTACTTTTGGTAGATTTTTGCAACTGGATCGTTAAAAATAACAACGCGGAAGCATCGGTTGTTATGATACTCCGTATTACCGAGAGCCCGGGAGACTTGATGGACCGCTACAACTAACTGAAAGGGATGATCATACGAGCTGCCGTGCTCTGACGGGCTGCTACTTCCGTTATTTTGCAAGGACACGCCACGCCCAAAACTTGTGATGAAGACGTGACGCCGCCACATGCATGTGTGCATGTATATGAGTATACAATAAATACTGTCATGGCCACAGGCCTAATTTATGTGTGTTTCCTGTTAGTAATTGGGTTGGTTTTTGATCCATCAATTTTATCTCTGCTTGTTCCTAAAGTTTATTTATACGTGAAAAAAAACTACTTGAAATCAGATGTTGTTTGCAATAAACTGTGTTTCTTCTATGCTGGTTCTGATGGTTGCATTCATTTGCTTGCTAGTAGTTGCTACTACTACCTGCTGCTGCTAGTGGCCTTTAATTTGATACATTGTTATTGTCACATGACACACTGTTGTCATACAGCTTGCCACCTTGTAGCGATGATTCATCAATTTTTCCTTTTGTTGGCTCAATTTGACACATCATTTCTATATTTTTTTTGAACAAGACACATCATTTCTACTGTCGAGTTTAAAGTCTACAAAGCAAGGTTCATATGTAACTGCTATGACTATGAATTTGCTCTGAAAAGTATATGATAACTTGGATGCGCACGTATGTTTGCAATGGAAGGATGCTATCTACCCGGCTGCTGATTCGGACTGATCCGCGGCAGGAGCCAACTCCAACGCGCCGGCGCCGGGGCCGCCATACGCACGATCAAGCCAAATGGCGTCAGGGTTTCAGAGTTCAGAGTTTGTGCGCCTGTACAAGAAAGTTGCGATCCTGATCAGGAGTTCAGCAAGCTCCGGCACGCACGTCGGACGTCAAGTGCTTCCGAGAGGCTGCCCATTTCCTGAACGAGGCGATGCTATCTTCTGTTCAGTTTAAGCAGGCAGTGCTAAAACCAAATGTCGAATCCAGATGGAACGTTGATTCAACATAGAAGAGTCAAGAGTACAAGAAAGCAATAGCAATGCAAGAATTTAAAATTAGAAGGCCAATGGCATCGCTTCTTCATCTTGTGCGCCTGAGTGTTGTTTGGCAGGTCCACTTCTTCCAACTGGGCCGCAGATCGCGGTGTCCTTTCTACCCAGCGCAACAATTCTGTGCGTTTCCACACAGGATTTAGACCCTCCAATCCTCATGTGGTGTGTGCGTAGGACACGCACGCGTGTGTGCGTGCGGTGTGACGCGTTCTAAATTGTACCCTTAAAAAAACAATTCTGTCCTTTTTTTCTTTCTGTTTTTTCCATGAAAACATGCATGCACGGACTCTCATTGAACACACGGGCAAAGACGATTACATACATGCACATCCTCTCAGCCTAAAGCACTGTTTGGGAGAACTTATTTCGACTTCAGCTTCACTTGTTTTGCGCAAAATAAAGCACTGTAGCGTGGAGTCATTTTATAAACTGAAATTAAAATGAACTAGAAGCCTAGTGAAACCACCATTTTTTTACTTTACCGATTGTGGCTTCACTAACGAAACCGTTTTGGAAGAAATCCTCCCAATCAGCTCCTAATAACGCACCTTGGACGCCATTAGAAAGCAAACAACCTTTACAACAAAGAATGTTTGTTTTTCTTTCTACAACCACTCTACAATAAACCAATCAGACGTACATGTTACACCAATCCCATATACACCACCATAAAATGATCTTCAAATGCCATCGATTAGCAGAGCCAACGTAAAGTAAAATCAAACAAATCTGTCTGTCTCTGTGCATCTACGTACCTGTACTTGCATAATACTGCACATTTTCTAATGGTGATGCAGCTCCTCTGCATCTGCTAACACGCATCGACAGCTGCAATGCAATGCGATCCTGATCAGGAGTTCAGGACAAGACGGCGGGAGGAGAGTAGAGGGGAAGGATGATGCCCTGATCAGAATCCGTGCTCCGTTTCTTCTCCGGGCTGGACGACGCCGTGTGCTCGCCGGCGCTCTTGTAGTGGCTGCCGCCGGAGCAGGCGGAGTTGAGGTCAGGCTCGAGCTCCTCGTCCTCCGCTTCCGAGGCCGCCCGCTTCCTGAACGAGGCGATGCCGCTCCGGCAGAGCGGGCACGGGATGCTGCCGGCGATCCCCGGCACGTCGTAGGACTTGATCACCGAGCACAGGTCCAGCGCGCACTTCACGCACAGCTCGTGCCCACACACTGTCGAGCATGAAGAGGATTAGCATCTGCAAGAACTGATTTTTTTCCCCCTGCGACAGATTCATATGTTTGTAGCTATGAACTGGCAAACCTTCGGCTGCAACGTTGCAGGGTCGTTCTAGGCAGACAGCGCAGGCGTCGCTTTCGTCGACGCCGCCGTCTGAGAACTCTGACGACGTGTTCAGAACCAGGCCACAATCCCTGCACCAGGGTTGTTCACCAACCAGCAGTGGGTCAGAACTCAGAAGAGGCTCCAACAGAAATCAACCGGCGTTCTTGATTCTTACAGTTACTGAAATCAATCGGCGGAGATGGAGATGGGATTACCTTGCGAGGGTTAGAACGCTGGGGAGCGGCGAGGAGAGGTAGCCGGACGGCGGGAACTTGGGGATCGGCAGGTGCGACTTCGGCGACAGCACGTGCTCCAACCAGTGGCAGCCCCATGTCCTCGCCACATCAACCGGGAGCCACCTGACTAGCAGAATCCTCGCAGGAATCAGCTACCGATCCGAGAGGCAATGGAGAATCGGACATGGAGGAGAAGAGATTAAGCCGAGCAGTTGACTAATTACCCGTTGCAGTTGACGGCCGTTCTGTCGGCGCCTCGCGACACAAGAATCTGCACGAGAACAGCATGCTCTGTGTGTCAGTCAGTGTTACTGATCGATCTTCCTGCATGGTGATCGGAAATGGGAGTGATCCGGCGAGAACAACTTGCCTGGCAGCACTTGACCTCGCCGCCCGCGGCGGCGTAGTGCAGCGGGGTGCTCCCGGCGCCGATGGACCCCATCGGCGCCGCGACGCAGGGGAGCGTCTGCGCGGCGAGGTCGGCGTGCTCGTCGATGAGCAGGTGCACGCAGTCCACGTGCCCGTGCAGCGCCGCTAGGTGCAGCGCCGTCACGCCGCCGCTGGCCGCCCTGTTCACGAACCTGCCGCCGCCGGCCGCGGCGGCGGCGGCCAGCAGCAGCCTGGCGCACTTGACGTGGCCGCCGGCCGCCGCGGCGTGCAGCGCCGTGCGGCTGCTGAGGCTGTCGGCCTTCGACACCTGCAGTGAAAACCCGACAGGGATCACGATCACGCCAGCGAGAGCATTTGCAATTTGCAACGAGGTAGCACTGTGCCGCTCTTACGTTGCATCTGAAAACCAGCAGCGTCTGAACCACCTCCCAGTGGCCGAACCGACAGGCTTGCATCAACGCTGTCTGCAATTGACCCACGTGTTCAAAAACCGTGAGCATCATGCCATTAATGGATTCAAACTCAACGGATCAACCCCAGGAAACGTGGTGGTTGAGAAATCGGTACCAAATAAATGTATAATTCAAAGGCATATTTAACACAGTTAGCTTTTCACCGTAGAAGATTGCACGGTTCGGGTCGGAGAGAGACCCGAGTCATGCAATCCTCCACGGTGAATTAGTTAGTTACAAAATGATGATGTTGGATCGGATGGCTCACCCACCTGTCCGTAGATGTTCCGGGCATTCACGTCAGCTCCGTTCTCCAGCAGCAACGCGGCGATCTGCAAAAAAAAAGGTTGGATGTATAACATGATTAATTCAAGAAAAAGTTGGGTAACACCGATTAGTACTCGTCAGAAGGCATCATCAGGCTACAGGCAAATTTTAAGAGTGCTGGTGTGAGGCTTAGCAGCTGGCCGGGGCGTCCCAACCGTTTGGGCAGCGATTGTTTTAGGACTCTGACCAACGTCAGCTGACTAATTGTGCCTGCGATGTCAATGACATCCTTTTTCCTTTGATTGTTTTCTGATGCGACCACATTAAAAATTTGGGGGTTATTACGTTGGATGGATCCCACAGCGATTAGCGTGCATGGACAGCAACCTGATTGGTCTGTGATATTCAAGTGCACCAAAAAGAAAAACGAAAATCATCTCCATTTTTTCCTTTCATTTTTGCCAAGTGGTATGGAGATGTTTGCAACTGGGGAGTCTAAAGTTTTCGAAATCTTTTCGTTAATCCCCCTAAACTATAGAAGGAAAAGCTGGTGGTAGATTTCGTGTCACTGTCCCGTGTCCAAGTATAATTGCGCCCCCTAACAACTTGCAGGACGAAAATGAGTCAAAAAAAGTTGGATCTACATCTACTATTACCAATCGTCATCAGGATGACAACAACGTAGAAAATAATCCATACCAGGCCACTTGCTCAACGTTACATCTTGTAATTGAAACGTCACGGATTGTTCCCTTGCCACATGCTAAAGAAACAATAATCGCGTGGCTGTATGTACGGTCATGATTTTTGGCAAGATTTTTCAGCTCCCATGTCACCTCATGAATTTATCTCAAAATCCGTTTGATTGGCACGCAGGAGAATTAATTCGATTTGTGTACATGCTACTGAACCAACAAGGGGAGAAGGAATCAAGAACGGGATCTACTCATGGACATGTTTTATTCACTTTTATTACTTCTACTACAATTCTTGACTGCATTTTAATTACATGCCATGTATGCATGCCTCCAGTGTTATCAGCTCCAAACCTCATCACTGCTGGACATGGGTCATTTTGAGGGGGGAAAAAGATATGCTAACATGAACTATTGAGTTGCATGCAGCGACCATACTAGCGAGGAAAGCTAAGAAATATATCCTTTATACGCTACACCCTTGTGTTTACTATATCTTCCCTAAGCTTAAGACGTGGAATAGAAGTGTGCATTAATTTAGTGAAATTTAAATCTAAGGCCTTTTGTTTCTGATATCATAATGAGTTGTACACACCAACCAACCAACTAAAAATCAATAGATCAATAAGGAAAGGTAGGCATGGACTCATATAGTGTAGGAGTAACCTTGAAGATCCTAGAAAAGGAAGGAGAGAACAAAAACAGAGAACAAGTGGGCCTTGATCAGTGACCCCAACCCTCATACTGCCTACTAGGTCAAACAGATTTAGGCTAAAACCTAATAGCCTGGCTCTATAGCCAGCTGCCCTTCATAACAAAATCAAAACTCAATCAAAATTACAGAAAAAAAAATCCAAACGTACTAAGGGCCGATCAGACTGCACACATGCAGGCTGGCCGGTAACCGCGCACGTACCTCGTGGTGCCCTTTGGCGGCGGCGAGGTGGAGCGGCGAGTTGAGGCTGCCGAAGGCGGCGCAGCGCGCGAGCCCCGGGTTCGCCTCCAGCAGCCGCCGCACCTCCGCGCCGTCACCGTCCCTCGCGGCGGCCGCCAGCCGCTCGCCGAGCCCGGCGCACCCAAGGGCGTTGCCCATGCGCCGCTCGATCGATCGCGCCGCCCGTCGCCGGCTGGCCGCGCCGCCGCCACGCAGCTTCTTTCCGAGCTACCTCCTCGCCGGTTATTAGCTCGAGTAGTTGCAGCTTGCAAGGGAGAGGCTTCCGCTTGGCTTGGCTTGGTTGCTGTCGTAGGACGACGGCTAGCTCACGCTAGAAACGTGAGGTGCTAGCTCTTGGTCGTTGGCAAAAGCTAGCGATTCGATCTCTTGTTGAGCTACACGCTTCTTCAGGTCTTATACACTCTCTGCTCCAGGTGCCGGCCAATGGCTGACGAGAGATTTTTCTCCCATCTTTCTCTCTGGGTAAGAGGCTAGCTGGGCATTAGTGTGTATTAATCAGGTGTGTGGTGTATTTTGCACAAACACCCTTGTGGATTGGCTGATTATTTTCCTTTTACCAAGTGGGTTAATTTGATATGGACGTCTTCAAAAATTAGAGAGAGGGACAAATGAAGAATCAGAGAACTTGGTAATTCTGCCTGCTGAATTTCATGGTGATGAAACTTATCTCACATATGATAAAACTTCCTCTCCTCTCTCCTCGTAATGATCTTACCACGTTAGCAAAATTGTTGATATGGTATGTTATTTAATAGTCATAAATTTTTTGATGAAACTTCCATCGAGGCTGGCCTAATTAGCTTTTGATTGTCTCCTTTTAACACGCCCTTTCTCTCTTGTCTCCTTTTAATTGTCCGCGGGGGAGGATCCACCTCCTATCTAGAAGATAAGTTAGGTCTAATAATCATGAATTGAGAGGTCGAACACGTGCCAAGCAAAATTGTACGCATTTGCTTTCAGCTGGGGTATTAACTAGCTTTATTGCTCCAACCTACTTCCTCCGTTTTTAAGCATACGTCACCTATTTCTGTAGAAGTTTAGAGAATAGAGAGCGAACTGTTTCCAATATTTATGCATGTATTCGGCTACTGAAATGAGATGCACTTCGTGGTGGTATCCTAGCCACATGTATCATATGAAAAATATAAAATAGGCAAGAAAACCCATATGTGCAAATGCGCATCCATTAAACTTTGAGAGATAATATAATATTGTTAATTGCTTCTATTTATTAATTGTATATCCACTGCAAAAAAAATTGTTTCTCTGCTATTATCATTAATTATGAAAAAGGGAGAAAAGCGACTGGATGTGACTCTTTCATATGTACTGCAGATGATGGGACGTATACCGAAGGCAATCAATGGTACGACACCGCAGCTTGCAGTCTCAGACTCGTCTGGTTTTGGAGAGATTAGGTAAGCGTTAAGCGGATTGTAGTTCTGAGATTTTCTAACTCAACGACGAGATAGTGCTGATATGGCTGGCTTGTGTGCTTTTTTTTAGAGAAAAAAAGCACACAAGATACTGGCCCAAGTGCAACGTTTATTAGAGAAAAAATGCACAAGATTCTGGTTGGAAAAAATGAGCCAGGTAAACAATAATAAAGGAAAAGGCTACTTGTAAAATACCACAAATAAATCTTGTCAAATTTGCTGCCGGTGGTGCAATTTCACTGCTAGGGAAAGCACCTTCGGTACTGGGTCCTAACCCCCATTTAGATTGTGCAACCGGTATTGCTACTTCGGTACTAAAGGGGGCGGTCGGCATCATCGTTGATGGAGAGGATGACGACGAGGGCCGGCGGTGTGGTGGGTGGGGTCGGGGGGCGGTGCGGCGTGTCGTCAGTGGAGGAGGGCGGTGAGGAATGCTGACGGCGGAGTGGTTGCGGAGGTGGCCGGGCGTCGTTGTCGGGGAGAGGTAGAGGGCTGGAGCGGCGGCGGGAGCGCGTGAGGCGCATGGCACTGGTCGAGGGTGGTGCGACGGCGGCGGAGCGTGTGGGGGCGGCGCCGGTCGGCGGCGAGCACGCGCGGAGTGGGTCGGGAGGATGCCGGCGGGGAAGAGGAGGGCTGTCGGTGGAGAGTAGTGGGCCGATGGGCGGCGGCGAAGGAGTGCGTCGGGGCATCGGTCGGGGGGCGGCGCGTCGTCGTCGGGGAGGGGCATGTCGGCGGCGGCACGCGATGATGGTGCGGGGGCGGCAGCGTGGAGGATCCGTAGAGGGCCGACAACAGCATCGATCGCAAAATTTAGCTAAGTGTTGGGGGACGAAGACGGTGGGGTTTTTATCCCTCCCCCCACCCACCCTTTAGTATCGGTGCTAGACTTTAGTACTGGGTGCTGGCTATGGTACTAAGGGCCACTCTTTAGTACCGGGCCTAGCCACCACCCGTTACTAAAGCTGGGTAGAGCGCGCCAAAGTGAAACTGTCCCCCTTTAGTATCGGGTATTGTTACCACCCGGTACGAATGAGATTTGTAGCCCACTGTTTCACCTTCCCGCCTAAACATCTTTTTATTTTTCTTTCTTTTACAATTGCTATAGTATTAATTTATTACGTAGTAAATCAAATAACATTCATAAAAATTGTAAAAATAATTTGTTAGCTTGATGTTGATTAGATATACACTATAAAAATATTAGATGCATTTAAATATCAAAAATAGTAAAATTATTAATTTTAACTTAGTAATAGGTTATAATGGTCATAATACTTGTGTTAACTTTAAAATTAGAAAAAATAGATATTATTGACCGTGCGAGGAAATACCACATTCCCTTCGCAAGAACTTTCTTCTTTCTAGCCTGCCCCTCAACATCATCGGGATCATCTCGCTTGATCTTATAACGCAGCGCTTCGCATACAGGACAAGTCTCCAATTTCTCGTATTCCTCACCATGATAGAGGATACAATCATTAGGACATGCATATATCTTTTGTACCTTCAAACCCAGAACGCAAACAACCTTTTTCGCTTCGTACGCTTCGTACGTTGAGGACAAAAATTCGTTCCCCTCGGAAAGCATGTTCTTTATGATTTTCATTAACTCGTCAAAATCCTTGTCATAAACTCCATTTTTTGCCTTCCATTGCAACATTTCCAGTGTGGTACCTAACTTTTTGTGCCTCTCTTTGACTCCTTCACACTCTTGCAATCTTCCTTTGCATCTCGCAACACCTGACCTAGATCATCGGTAGGACCTTCTTCTGCAACCATCTCTTCTTCAGCCTCGCCCATTGCAGCATTTGCAAAGTCACCTCCTTGAGTCCAGTCAGGAATGTAGTTATCATCTCCTTCTTCATCATCATCATCTTCTATCATAACTCATCTTTTCCCGTGCTTGGTCAAACGAAATAGTTAGGCATGAATTCCGAACTGTATGTGGGTGTGAATAGTCTTTTTGGATGAGTAATCCTTCTCATTTTTGCAAATTCGGCATGGACAATAAATAAAATCAGATGGCGGCTTGTTGGACTTTGCCAAATTGAGAAAATCACGCAAGCTATTAATGTACACCATGGAGCATTTGTCCGTGTTGTACATCCATTGCTGATCCATCTACAAAGTATTACCGAACCAAAGATATTCGGATCATCCATAGAATTATATATGAAACATAACAAACATGATACAAAGTTCATTAAACTCAAATATTGCTGAAAGTTTAGATAGAAATACACAAATTTAAATATCAGACGCAAACAACATGATACACTACGACAAACTCAAATGTTGCTGAAAGTTTAGATAGAAATACACAAATTTAAATTTCATACCCAAACAACATGATACACTACAACAAACCATCCATTGAGTACTATCAGGAGGACTTTAAGCATCCTTGGGTGGTGAAGATGAAGGTTTCGCTGACCCAGCCTTATCCTGTGGTTTATTTGTGCCTCCTGCGACGGTAGTACTCAGTGGACCTGAAACCCCCGAGACTGGCGGTGGAGCATAACGACCACCAAAAAGAGGTTCCTGACCAGCCGCAACAGCATCTTCATGACATCTTTCCAAATAATGAAGTATTACTCTCTCCCACGTGCTCATTTTTTTCGGCTTATCATGAGGGCCAACGATGGTTTTCCCCTTGCCGCGAGAGGAACGACGATCGCCCCCACCATCACCACTACCTCCAGCAGCAGTAGCCATCTCTATGTACCATAATTTATTTCGCTCATATTTGCAAATGACTAAACTATGAATAAATTATATTTTTTCCCACAATTTATTTAGCTCAAACATAAAATATAAATAAAAAATTTCTCCATTGTAGTTTATTCTAAAAATGACTAATTACATACCTCTATTTCATCTTATTATCTCTAGGTACCACAATTTATCTCGTATTTGCAAATGACTAAAATATAACCAAATTATATTTTTTCCCATAATTTATTTAGGTCATATTTGTAAAGGACTAAACTATGAAATTTTTTCCTCTAACCTCATATCAATTTCTTTGACTAATACGAAACGTAGCATCCAAAAAATTGTAGCTTATTCTAAAAATCACAAATATGAGCTCTAAATAACACATGCATATAAATGAAAGATTTCTCCATTGTACCTTATTCTAAAACTCATAAATTACTCTAGTTCTAAAGCATAAAATTTAGTATACTAACCATGTATCAAGGGAGGATGAAGTTTCTAACCTTTAAAACACTTGAATGAGTGAAATCCCCATGAAATGGTCAAAAATCCGGTAGTACCTCCCCTATTTCGTCATGAATGAATGAAGCCCGAGCTGGAGGAAATGACTTAGGCAGGAGGGAGGAGACACCTGATTTATAGGAGGGAAGTACTAGGTGGAGGCTCCACCCGGTACTAATGGGTGACCTTTAGTACCGGTTGGAGCCCTCAACCGGTACTAAAGGGGGTCACGGGGGCTCCTGGGGAACTAGACGTTAGACCCGGTACTAATGCTCACATTAGTACCAGGTCAAAAAATAATCGATACTAAGGGCTAGGACCGATGCTCGGTGTTCCAGTAGTATTTACTGCTGAAGGACATAGCTGAATTCAGAATATCGTGTTCACCGAGGGTCAGAAGCTAAATTGGTGCAGAAGTATCTGCGCTTAATCATCCTTCTAATTATTTTGTCAAGGAATAGATAAGCACTTGGGTCAGTATCTTCTCCTTGCGTAAGAACAGTATCTCGCAAGAATCTGAACACACCAAAACTCACTTCGTATTTATCCAGGGGTGTTGGATTCTTGCAAGGAAAGGGAATCAGTGTGGTTCGCTCAGTGCTCCCGCCTGCTCGCTAAGTGCTCAGTCCACACCAACGTATCAAGGCATGGTCACTGACAAAGGCGACCCAAGCTAGTAGGTAGCTCGTGCACCCTCCGTTCCAAATTACTATTCGTTTTGACTTTTCTAGATACATAATTTTTACTATATATTTAGACATGTATACATCTAAGTCCATAGTAAAAACTATATATTTAGAAAAGTCAAAACGAATAGTAATTTAGGACGGAGGGTGTATATACAAAGAAAAATAATCTAGAAAGGTGTTGTTTTCCATGCACAAGTAGTTTCATTTTATGAGAATGCAAATAAATTTTATTTATTTTTTAAACTCCGGCCGGAGTTTAGCTGGCTTATATTAATACTTCCTTGGTCGTTTTGTTTTTCTAAACTCATAGATTTTGTTATACATATAGATATATACTATATCTAGGTGCATATTTAGGTCGTTTTATTTTTTCTAAACTCTTAGATTTTGTTATACATATAGATATATACTATATCTAGGTGCATAGTAAAACTTATGAACTTTAGAATGCTAAAATGACCTATAATTTACGACAGAGAGTATATTAATGTAGAAGAAGAAAGTCAACCAACGGTAAGAAGATGAGAAAAGTAAGATAAAAATCATGTATATGAAAAAGTTAAAATGACCAATAATTTGAAATAGAGGGAGTAAAATGCAAGCACTAAACCAATGCCATGTGTCCCACACGTGTGCGTGGCCTACACTAAACGAGTGCAATCTAGCAGGGTACACGTAGCAGGCCAGGGGTGAGGTGTGTCATGTGTGTAAGGTCCCATTTCAATTTTTCCATTTTGATCGCTGTCAGTAGAGACGGGAGAGATGTGGTTGAACGAGTGACTGATTGGCCGGGCGAAAATGACACGCACGCAACCGCGATTGCCCCCACGGAATGAATCACCTCCTCCCAAGTTGCATTTGCACCCAATGCAATGTTGCCGGGCATCATCATGTCCTAAGACCCCAGCTTACGTGCACCCGTATCACTGGTGGGCCCGCACGCCACGAGCGAGGTTTGCTTGCGTTCTGCGGTTTCCATTGGCGTGTCATTTCTTCGTCGACCGGATCGATCGTGCTGTTGCTTCCTAGCTCGATCGGGCAGAGAGTTTAATGTTGTTGATCCATCAGCAGATGACGTGGCGATGCCACGTGGACTGGATGTGGAGTGGTGTGATGGAGAGAGATTCTGGTTGGTACGGAGTAACTTTTTTTTAACTACGGCAGGCAGGCGAGGAGCCAGCCTGAATATTGCATATTCGTATTAATAAGTAAGGTTGGTGCTTACAAGATTTGTGAATGAGGGATCAAGAGATCGGTAGAGAGAGGCTAGCTAAATTATAACCAATTGAGGTCACTACTGGCGATTTGGACCTGCGCGTCCATAAGCAAAGATCAGTCGTAGCATTCCGAAGCGTTGTTGACGCGTTAATGTAAATGCTGTTGAACACCAGAACATTCCGTGCCTTCCAGATGTTCCAAAGGAGCACCGTGATGACGGCCGAGCGTGCCGCCAGGGCAGTATCATCAGGCAGCTCAGCAAGACCATCCAATGGCTGTTTTTATCCTCTTCTTAGCTTCCAGCTTAGATGGCAGTTGTAGACTTGTTTGGGAACCAAGTCAATGGTTAAATGGTACTACACGCCTTGCTGTGAACCGAGTGTGTGAGAACCTGGACTTGTTTTCGAGGATCGTGAGAACCTGGACTTCCTGAATGCGTCACCGTCACCCCAGGCACAGCTCGTAGACGGCCGCCAGATACTGCAGCATTTGACGCCTCGAACTCAAAAGTCCAGGGGTTCGCCCTGAGATCCTGCAGGTTGCGTACCTGAAAGACTGACTGAAAAACACAATGTTTTCGACAGAGAGGCGCTTTATTTGGCGGCCGCGTGCTTTCAAAGCCGGCCGGCCGGCCGGCGGCGGCCAACCAATTCCCCGGCCGCACCATAAAACCGCAGGCAACATTTCCATGGATCGAGTGGACCGCTGGAATCCCTCGCCCACGGATTCATCAGCAAAAGTGCTACTGCTGCTTAAAAGAGCACTTGGAATTGATAGCCAAAAAAGAGGCTAAAAAACAGGCTCAAGGGACAAAATTATATGTTAATGTCAAAGTCCAGTTGTCAAATCCTTCCTATTACACCTAGGCTCGTGTGAATATTTGGCAAACAATAAGTTACGGGTTGGCAGTTCACAAATCAACGGTGGCGGGAGTGAACACTACTGGAAAAACCCTCTTTAGATATGCTAGATTTAATGTTAGACACACTTTATTTCGTCTCTATGTTAATATAGGCACGCTTTCATAAAGCGTGTTAGAAGCGTTTTCGTATGTACCATGTTAGACCTTGTAGAAATGAATTCTTTAAGCGTTCCTATAAAAGATAGAGACATTTTATAAAAACATTAGATGCATATCTAAAAATATTGATACAATTTTGCAGACACATGTATAAAACGTCTCTAGTGGTGTAGTTACGTAGTACAGTAACGCTTCACTGCGTGTTAAGAGATATAGATACAATTTATAGATACATATACAAAACATGCCAACTAATATAGACGATTTTTATAACGACGTCTTATTGCGCAGTAATTAGTATAGAGACGATTTAGTAGAGCGTGACATGTGACATGGTACATGACGTGGCGGATGATGTGGCGGGTGACACATTTCATAGTAACACCAAATTGTGTGTTAACAAATGTAGAAACAATATTGTAGATACATTTTTATTACGCGTCTATGGATATAGACACATTTTACAGTAACACCACATTGCGTATTAAGAAATGTAGAGACGATTTGTAGATACATTTATTTTCGTGTGTACTAATATATAATATAATGATTCTTTTATTTGCATTTATAAATTTAATATATCATTTTATTTTCTAATAAGTTAATGATGTCTAAATAAATTATCTATGATATTGCATTGGCAATCAATTCTTTGCTTCACCAAAAAGCAATCAATTCTTTGCTTCACCAAAAAGAAACTGAGTACTTCATTCAAGAACCAACATGTAATTAAAGTACTGTCAACAAGATAATTGCCTTGATAAAGAAACACAGGCAAAGTACAATTATTTCTAAATTTTTTTCACGAACAACTAAAACCTACGCTTCATTGCCCATTCTTGCCTCTCTCTCCATCGTAGCTTCACTTCTCCCATGAAAAGTTACATCACCAGGTTGTTTTAGATTTGAACTTGCAGCTTTCTTCACCTGCAACTTTCAGTTTTGAGCTTCACTTCTCTCTTGAAAAGTTACATCATCAGGTTGTTTCATATTTGAACCTGCAGCTTTCTTCACATGCAACTTTCAGATTTGACTCAGCAGACGCACCAGTTTCGCCTCCAACTCAGTATGCTTTATCTTCATCTCCTCTTGATCCCTTGCATGTTCTGTTTCCTGCAGTTTATTTGACATGTCATCCATTCGTGGTCGAAGCTCGGCAAATAAATTCGGAATAGTCTAACAACCATATCAATGATCTGAATATGGTCACAATCAGAACAGCAAAGATTACTAAATTAAAGGGCAAGCTAATTACTGTAACAAGTAGAAAGGCAAAACAGTAAAAGCAAGATTTAATAACTACTAAAGATAAAGGCTAGAGGACACAAACATACTAATCCTAGAGCTCAAATGGAAAACATGCCGAAGCATACAAGCTGATGGTTCATCATATCAGTCATGGATGATTGAAACAGTGAGCTCAATAAAATCAATGCTGCCCCGCTACATATGTATAAAAGAAATGATTATCCAATATTATTACTGCTGTATGACAGTGACCCTCCAAACATTCTAAGCTGAGCTTCCTCGATGCAATGCTACTGGTGGCCGATCAAAACAGCAACAAAGACATAAACTAGCTGCTGCTCTCCACCGAAAGAACTGCAGGAATTGTAATACAGGCAGCTACAGAGCTAGGCAATTAATGAGTCCAAGTTCCTATAAACCAATGAGCTGTAGCAGGGGAATTATAAAGCTACTGCAAACCATAGCAATCAGATCCAAATACTCTCACTCTTGTTTTCAGGTACAACGCTGCGAGGGCAACGGTTATCGGGACCGAATAATCAAGTCACTATGCTATTCAAACTAACCTCAACTGTCTATATGCTGATCGATAAGAATGAGCGGAACCAATTCTCAGTTTCCTCTAAAATCTCAGTTTCCTCTAAAATTTGTAGCAATTGGTTTCAAGTACTCTTACTCTTGCTTAGTGGGAAAATGAAACAGCTGCTCAACATGATTTACTAAGGGGCAGCCTTGCATCTAATGTCCTGATAGAAGTAATTATACACACAAACCCTTCCAAGGCAACGGTATATATATTGATCTAGACAGCAAAACTTCAGACAAACATAGCAGGTACAAACCCATGAGCAATGTGGTTGCATAGCATGAACATCAGGTGAAGAATAGTGTGAAGAAGTTGGGGCAAAAACTTCAATTGAACTACTGCCCGCAGCAAGGATTGATCATGCAAGAACCAGAGCATAATGTTGTGAAATGTCGATCGGCGTAAGAGCGGAATGACTATCATGGACTGAATAATCATATCATGCTGTTTAAGCCAAGCTCAACTATGTAGACGCCAAGCAACAACAGTTAGCAGCACCGATTTTCCGTTTCCTCTAAAATCTCAAACTCACCCGCACAACACAAGTTTGTTCCGGGGGAGAAAACGAAGCAGCAGCTCGTCATGATTGACTAAGGGGCAGACTTGCATCTAATGTCCTGAACTCCTGATAGACGTAATACACACAGCCCACACACATACTACCAAGGCATCGAGATATATATTCAACTAGAGAACAGAATTTCAGACAAACATAGCAGAGCAGGTACCATCTCATGAGCAATGTGGTTGGATAGCATGACCATCACGCAAGGGCGCTTTTCTCAAAGAATAGTGTGAAGAATTTGCAGTGACCTTGGGACAAAAACATCTGAACCAACTGTGTGCAACAAGAACCGACCATGAGCAGGCTGTGAGCCTGTGAGCAATAAAGCATGACTACAAGAACATCAGCATGAATAAAATGGTTTCTGACGGGAAATGCGTTTTGTGAAATCCGTAGACCGGACATCATGCAGCAGCCGTGCCTCCCGTTCAAGAACACTCAGTTCATCTGCAGCGTAAGTGCATGCTGCTGGCACATGGTCACTATAATCATAGCACCGACTACGGTCTCAATGTTTCCACGGACCGACTGAAAATCCTCGTCCATGGACTGACTCATCAGCAAAAGTGCAAAACTATGTACTGGAAAGCGTAAAGGAGGATAGCACTTCAGAACCGTGGCTTGAAAGAGCAGTTGAATTGACAGACAAAATGAGGCACAAACATGCATATCACATTACAAGAAAGCTCAATTATTGGAACCGAGATGCTAATGTCAACAAAGCATGTTGCAAGTATACCATGGACATAAAAAAAAGGATTGGTCTTACACGTCTCCTGGGACAAACATACAACACAACTCTTTCTAAGTGCTACTTATCCTCTCAACCTTAGTCCCACAGGAAGCGTATGAGTGAATTAGAGGGTGTTGATCATCCGCTTCATTTCTGCGGACCTTCTTGGGTCAGGCTCAGCTATGGCCCTCTCAGTCAAGACATGCTTTATCCGGCACATTGATTTCTTCACCTGAAATTATGCAAAGCAAAAAAAAAATCCCAAGTTCAAGAGCAGATATAGAAAAGGAAATGGAATGGAAGATGAAACACATGCAGGAAATGTACAGTGATGAGAAGAAATGCACATTACATCAACAAGAAAGCCCATGTCAGTCTCTATCCCCACCATAGCAATTTTTTTTAGTGTTTTTCAAATGTTTATAATTATTTTTGAATGGATGGGTCACCTTGCACAGGATGCCCATGTTTTCTTTTTCAATTCTGCTGTGCCACACACAAAAGAAAAATGATTTCAGATCTGTTTCCATACGCTGGGAGGTGGGAACTAAACATAATGCAACTGATAGTTCATTATGAAGCCGCTGTCTTTTAACACATAAACTTTAGGTATGCGTTATATTGGCTACAGGTTCTGTTGTCAGATACCCCAATTCAAGAACATTCAGTAACACATGAAACACAAACGAACCCACTCAGTTTAGTCAAATGTATTAGATTAATCTGTCAGGACTAATAGGAAAAACAGTGTTTAGTATGATCTGCAGTTGTAAAGCTATACCCACAGTTGACTCGATAATAACTAGCAAGCTCATGAAAGTGAAATCCCAATGTAAACAATAAGCAAACAAAGAAACCAAGAAGACGGCCAGAAAAACAAAATTTCGATTTCAAAAGGGGGGAAAAAATCTTTGATGAGAAAAAAATGCAGTGCCCATAAACATCATCTTACAAAGCATATCATAGTTATTTCATGAAACCAAAGCCCCTTCAACTATTGTTACACATGACATCGACATGAATCTGTGGAAATGAGGGCACAAGTAGTGTAGTTAGTTGCATGAGGAGCTGTGCTATTGGTGTCAGTCAAATACCTTGGAAATACGCTCTGGATTTGGAAAACGCAAGTTCTCTGCATACAGCATCTGTCGCTGAGTCATAAGCATATTCTTTTCCTTCAGAAGAACATACCAAAGCTTCTGAAGATCATCCCAAGATTTTAGACGCAGTTCAGAAGCCTTCCAACTACGACCTACCAATTAATGCAACAAAAAAGGAAACAATATTAAGTTTTGTAGAGTAGTACAGTGTTTACACCATAAAAATGTGCAGAATAAGTGCAAAATACTAAAGTATGGAATGGAAACAATGATATGGAAAGACTCACTTGTCAACAATTACATGTGTAGTAATGCAGTATGAAGGCAAGAAGGTACAACCATTTCAGTATTGCTATTGAAGAAACCCTCTCAGCTACACGCAGATATGCTCATATTTTAAGTGTTACATGTGCACAAGCAACAGCAGCCCATAATTGACTCCAGAGCAAACAAAGCCGGTTTTGGCAACGCTATACATAAGCATGGGAACTTCCCCACAAGACATAATCTTCAGGAATGTCTAGTGTTTTATCGAAGGAACAAATAGAAGCACACATACTACCTTAATCCTAACTCGAGATTCAGATATGAAACACAGCCTGAGTATGCAACACTGTTAATTTCTAAAAGAACAACTTAATGGCATATAATTTGCCATAATAATGGATATGCAAATGAGTTTTGGCATATAATTTGGCTAATCTGAACTCGTATCAGGGACAAAATTGCAATCCAACACAATCAATGGGATGGTTTGCTCCACCATCTACCGCTAACCACTACCGATGAACGAAAAAAATCTAGATCTAACCGCAGCGAATCTGCGAGCCGCAACACTGGTCTATAACGAGGCGCAAGCGGCGGGAGGTAGGGGAGGGAATGGATACCGTAGTGGGGAGGGGGCTTGTCCTCCTCGGTGCTCCGCTCGACCTCGAAGAACTCCTCGAGCGGGTTCTGCGCCTTCCTCACCGCTGACGTCGACGCGGCCGCGGCGGACTCGGACGCCGCGGCAGCGGAAGAGAAGAGGCGCCTCCCGAGCGCCCTCGACAGGGACAGCATCGCGGCGGCGGCGGCGGCGGCTGCGTCCTGCCAGCACAACCGATCAGGGAATCCGGACACCGGAAGCGTTCGATTCGAGGAGGGAAGGAGGGGATGAGGGGGAGGCGAGTGAGATACCGGTGGCGGCGGCGGCGGCGAGTGATCGGTGGGAAGGGTTTAGATGCGAGAGGGTTTTCTCTTGGAAATCTACGGGTGTGGGAGTAAGACACTGACCATGTGGACCCACTTCTCTTTCGACATCGCTTCGGTGATCAGGTTACCATTCCTTGCTAGGGAAGCTGGAAATGAAGTGCGACGAATACTAATAACCAAATACTCACTCCGTTCCAAATTATAAGTCATTTCAACTTTCTTGAAGAGTCAAAACATTTTAAATTTGACCAAATTTATACAATAAAGTACTAACATTCATGATACCAAATAGATACCATTAGTTTCTTCACTAAATATATTTTCATAGTATATCTATTCGGTGCCATAAACTTTTGTAATCTTCTCTATAATTTGGTCAAAGTTGAGATGTTTTGACTCTCCAAGAAAGTTGGAATGACTTATAATTTGGAACGGAGGGAAGGAGTAACGATTAAACAAATTACATTTGTGTTGGTATTTTTCTTAGTGAATAATTTGGCAGCGTAGCATAAACCCTCAAGTCTCAACAATGCCGTCACATTTAGCACGTCGGTTCTCTCTTTGGAGCCCGTCCAAGCATGATTGGGACGAAAAAATGCCATAATTGTTCCCACCTGGTAAAATAAATCCACGGTCATATCATACCAGGCATCCAGCAACACACTTGTCCAAGCGACAATTTAGAAAACACAGCACACCTTATCTCTTTTACGGGGCAAATCCAATACAAGATTGACCAGAAGAGAAATTAAATTATCTAACTAACTTCTCTAACTACAAAATTTTGAAGTACCGAACTCACTGCTATGCCTATTGTAAAGGGATAGGCTTTTGAGTACCACGTTTTACCCGGATGCAGTCAATTTGTACTCTTACAATGTATTACAACACCCCGGCACTTTTCACCAGCTAAATGTGAACCACTCTTGTGTGAGTCAACTCCCAGGGAAATATTCCCATTTTTAAGTTTACCAAAACCGTGGAGAAGGCAGGATGGCACAGTGATGGCCCTACACCTCGGAAACCAAATCACAGCTCATCCTCTGCCCCTGCCCCTACCACCCCTGCCGCCTCTTCCACGACCACCCCTCCCTCTGGCTCCGCCTCTTCCTCTGCCACGATTTCCACCAAACATATAGAACTCAGCTTTGCCCTGCTTCAACCCCAGGGCTTGTACACCTCTCCTCTTGAAATCATTTGGTCCTTCATCATCGCTAGGCGATTCTTCCTTGTGCCTTCTTCCGCTTCTAGAGATGAACGAGATCTCTCTTGAACCACCAGGTCCATACTTGACCTTTTCAAGTGCTTTGGAGTTCTGTTGCTTTTCCAGAGCAGCTATCCTATCCTCTATGGGCACAGAGTCCTCATTAGATAGGGACGCGCTATTCAGAAATGCTTCAGCGTGCCGTTCATCCTTGACTTCGTATAACCTGAAACATAGAAAGCCATAGTTACATCTTCGATGTACCAGTACAATACAGTGCGCATAAAATGCGACAAAAGAGTCTAGCCCCAGTTTACAAATGCAGTAGGGAGGAAAGAATCACTCAGTTTAAAAATGCAATAGGAAGCCACGAGCCAATCAGCTTAGAAATGCACGAGCTTAAAGCAAGACATATGCTTATACAATAAATAAAGCTTATATGTGCTATCCTACAGCTTAAAAAGATGGAAAATATGCACCCAGGGTACAACCAAATGGTATAGTTAAGAATAAAAATTGCACCCTGTGCACATCAGTACATATGCACACAAGAAAATCTGAAAACTCTAGGGCACATGCGCAGTTCACCAAAATGATGTAAGCTCACCTTATACGCTTTGAATTATGCATGTCATTGTCACTGTCAGACATTCCTGATGCATCAGATGCACTAGCATCTGATTGTTGCTCATCTTCGCTAACACTCTCAAAATGCTCTTCAATTAGGCGGGGCTCCTTGGTGGCCACTTGAGGATGAAGTGCAAGGTATTCCCTTGATTCTTCATCAATTTGGAAATCCTGCCAAATCAATGGGAGAAGAAATCAATTACCATTGATAATATAGCATTAATTAGCTTACAAACTCATGAATGATTAAAGAGCATAAGTAGAACAAGATTCAAGTTGTAGTGGGCCACCGTATGAAGTTAGACACACAATATGGCTAATGACAGCTGAAACCTCTCCACATTCAGTTCTTATATAAGGTTAAGTGTGGCTAAGGAAACACAACTCCAAGAGGCAGCATAGGTTATCAGAAATGCAAGTAAGAATGAGGACACAGAAGCTTCATACGCTAAAACAAAACAGCTGTATCGCCACAAGCATAAAGGGAAGCACGAGATCAGGTAAAAATCAAGGTAAAGGGATGAAATATAAATTGGATTTGATTTCATATATTACTGCCAGGCTAAAATTTGCCATACATTACTGACAAAAGCAGCAGTAGAGTTCCCACCTTATTCTCAAACATTTCTTTGAACCGTTCATCTTCCAATAGATCCTTATTCACTTTAAGTCTTCTATCCTTCTTCTTCTTACTTGATTTATCAGCATTCTCTGTATCAGCATTCATTTCGTCTTCAATTATACTGTCGAAAATCTGCCTGTTAACCTTTGGTATCCTGACGACTCGCTGCATGAGAAAAAAGAAAGAAAAACTTTGACGTTCATCAGGGTAGGGTAGGGTATGGTATGAAAAGCTTATAATACAAATAAGCAGGTGAGCAAACTTACCGTTATACGAGATTTTTGCTTTTCTTCTATTTTCTTTTTCGTCATCTGTTCTCTAAGTGCCTTATAGTCAACAGGAGCAGCTGCTGCCTGTTGCTGCAAAAAATATAATACTAGTAAATACCATGTCTCAAGTGTATTTTCTTTAACCCAATCGACTGTACAGAAACGGACTAAAGCCAGTCCATGATGGAGTTCAACTATACAGTTAGATGCCTAACTATGCATGCAGCAGTACTTGAGAGTACAACTTAAGTACAACCACGCAGCTAAATCATCAGATGCATTAATGAGCTTTCCATTCAGGTAATTTCAACCATTAGATCCTGAGTTGTACTCAGCCAGTACTGAACAGAGATTTATATTGCAAAGAATCAACTAGTACATTCACAAAAGAAAATGCCTTCAGGTTACAAATTCAAGCATCTAGTTGACAGCAAACCTACTTCAATTTCCAAGTTAAAGTAGATTACAGCTCAAAGAATATATATCCGTCAAAATGTACATTCTAAAGAAAAGCTCAAAAAAATATGTATATAAAAAACCAGATTTACCTTCTTATATAGTTCATAACGCACGATAAATCCATGTAAATGTACTCTTACAGCATTGGTGCCAATGTATTGAGTAAGATTCAGTCGCTCCATCTCTTCTTTAGTCAGAAACTTGTATTCATCATACACTCTGCTATCTGATTTCTCTTCCATCTCCTCCTATATAAAAGTAACGCAAAGAATGAATTGCTTAGCCAAGGATTACTAAAAACTAACTATCACAAAGCAATCGAAGTAGTCTCACGCACAGTTAGGTTATCAAGATGTGAACACCACTTTGGAGCCGGGCCGAGTGCAGGAATAAAGTGGGCAGGTATCTGGCTATTATCCAGAGCTAATAACACTAAACCACTATTCCGGAAGATGCAGACATCATTGATAGCACCACCATCTGGTTCAATGCTAGTCATGTTATTTCCCTGAAAGAAAGATTGAAGCCATCATCCATCAAAGAACATCAAACCATGAAAATGTGTATCAGAAAGTCATACATCAAACCTGAAACCACAGAAGGAGTATGAAGTTAAGGAACTACTATAGAGTTCATAATGGATTACGACAGCCCATATAAATATTGATATGTCATTTAAAACAGCATGGCATATTATGATCATAATTCAAAAGGCCATATATTTCTAAACCCACACTATTTGGTTTGCCTAACAAATGCGAGTTCCCAAGTCCAAGAACTGAGTTAAAAGCAAGGGTCAAGCAGGGATCAAAACTACTCAGCATTCTATATTTCTATTTGACACTTGAGATTTCTTTAAGGCTATGACCTTAAAGGCTTCAACCGAATTTCTGCAACATAACAGAAATTTGGTTGAAGCCTTTAAGGACATAGCCTTAAAGACATGTCGAGCAAACAAACATCCAGCGGCACATCAAATATCTGCAAAGTCTTAGTTTGCTTCAAACTCATATCAACACTGATATGGTTGTGTGATCACACCATGAAATAAAGAATATAGAAGTTTCGGGAAAGAAAGAACTCACTGTATTAGGATCCCAAACTCTCACTATGTGCTTATCAGCGGTGATAAGTTTAGGTTCAGTAGAATTAAGTGTCTGGTGCCACTTGATATTTAATATTGGACTACCGTACCTGTAATAGAAAATAACATTAATGACATGGTCCGCAAAAGGTACAATATAACTCAAGTGTGGCAGTTATATAATAGAACTGAAAAAAAAATGGGTGGAATGCAGCCAGAATGATATGATATGGGAAAGGGACAATCAGTAAAGGTACGACCCCATTTGTACTGAACAAATATAGTAGGAAGTCTCCATCTAGTGAGATGAAATTCCAATGAAAATAGTCTAATTGACTATTGATAATGAGCTGGAAACCCGTCTTCACATGAAGAAATACAGAACTTACATGTGATCCTTAACTCGCAGAGGAGAAGACATGCGTAGATCATATATTGATATCTGCAGAAAATCCCAAATTCGTTTTAAGTGTATTGCATAAAAATCATAATTTTAAAAGACTTGGTTGCATGAAGATATAAAGAGACAAATATTTTGTTTCTATATATAAAAAGGTCTCAAAACACCATTAGATTAGCCAACTGCATATTGTTGTGATACAAAACAGCCAAACTCAATAAATATTGAAATATGCCAAACTCAACAAAACAGCCAAATTTTTTTCATATTGTTAGACTAATTGTTGGTCAAAGATTACGAATTTGAATATTGAAATATGTGCGCGCCTTATATTTTGGGATGGTTGGAGTAGCCACCACAGATAGTTACAGAATAGAAGAAATGTTATTTACATAAATTCAGAGCAGGAAACAAACATAGATGAAGTGAAACCACATAAACCATTCCAAGGACAGAGATACTGTAAAATTTGCCATGCATATTGCAAAACACCAACATTTCTTAGCTATACAGGAGGTAGTGAATATAATAAAAACTGCAAACTTGATACTCAGTGAAAATAACTAGGCCGAGAAATGAAATCAAACGAGAAATCAGGTAACAACAAACCATACCTTTCCCGTGCTGCTCCCTACTGCCATAAGGTATCCTTGATCTTCGTCAAACTGCAAAGATGTGACCTCCTGCAGTTTCAAATGTGAGACCCAGTTGCAAAAAGTAAAACATCAGTGTATGAGTCTCTATTGAAGAAAAACATGATACCTGATCATAATCTTCAGAAGAAACAGCTGGAATATTAATCCTGCCAACAGAAGACTTTTTCCTCATATCAAAGCACTCAACTGCACCATCCTCACCACCACAAGCGACAAGCCCATGGACCATACTGTGAGCACCGCAAGAAAATCAAGAAGTTATACTTGATATTAATATCACCTGCGAGACATGTAAGTTAATAAAGAATGACTACCTTCGTGTAACCGCATTTATTGCTGGTGATTGGGAGGAAAGAGAAGCAAGGAATCGTCCCTGCAAGAAGTGCATTTAAAAATGTGCAAATAAATATTTTATCTAGAAAGACTGAAAGCGAATAGCAAGAACGAAAAAGGCATCATTCTGGTTTTGTGTCCTATTTAAACCAACAGAAGGACTGTGTATTTAGTGCAGGCACAACCAGAATTAATATCACCAAAATCAAATAGAATGTATGTTAGGTGGAACTCCATTCAAAATAATCTGCTTAAGTTTATGAGAATCCTGATTCTGTATTAGGTGTCAAATAAAATTATAAATATGATATTTTGCTGAGTCACTAAAGATAAACAAATTACTCAAATGTATATGACTAACTAAGTAATGAAAGTAGACCTGCTCTAAGTTGATTCTGTACAGATCTGGTGATGAAGCAGCGCATAGCAAGTCGCACGACCAGCAATCGTAGGCCATGCCCCTTCCCATTCTGTCAACGAAATCATTATAGACATTCGAAATATGTGAGATTGATATTTGGAAGAGGTATGTCTATAAATTTTTTTATTGATTCCCTAGTATTAGATGTTATCATCAAATAACAGACTTCTCTGTTTAGACGAAGATTATGAGAACAAATACACTATGTATTAACTTAATACAGAATGACTTTTAATGCCAAAATAATTAATAGTTTCCTAAAGATACCCAGGTAGGTGACAAGTATATGTTACTACTGCACAGAGTGTGGAACTAGATGAGAAATGCATAGATAAGACCAAGTCATATGATATAAAAGTATGTTTGCACTCATGCTAACCTTGGAATTCTCAAGCTATAATGGCTTCCATATTTTGCGTGCAGATTTACAGAACGATCAGCACACAAAAACGCAAGTTTAGAATAGTCATCACCAAGGATCTGAAGAAAGAAACAACCAAACTTGTTAGGGAACAAATGTGGGCATCCATAAGCATATTAGGATATTTCGAGCAGCTTTTTTCCTGTGTTTAATGCATCAATTAGTAACCCTCTACACATTCCATGAAGAAACAGTAACAATTTTAACTAACTATGTAATATATATTATATAATGTTAACTTCCTTGGCACAAGATAAACAGCCCATCTTTCTCCTTTGTCACCCTCAAAGTCACTTCTACTATTTATAGGGAAATCGAAAAAACACTACTATATAGAATTCCATAGTGTCAGGTGCAGAAAAAGAATGTGGTATGACACAGAACATGTAGGGGGTGTATATGTCGATGAAGTTACTGTGAAATGGAATGTTAGTTAAGTACAGAGGAATGCTGCGGTCAAAAGGTAAATAATTGAGTGGCCAGAATAAGTCGAGCATCAATATAAAATGAACAGAGACGAACCTCACAGAAATCAATTAACTATTAAAGCAGCCAACTACTCAATGATGGTGACTACTCGACCATGAATCAACATACAAGCCTGTGAATTCTGGAATGGAATATGGCAAGGCATTGTTCAATATTACAAAATAAATGTGCTTCACTAGGACTACCTGGAAATCTATGATTTCTGAAATCAAGTGCCTCTCAAACTTCATAGACAATTCCTTCAACTCATAGACTTTAACTTGTGGCGGGTAGATGCCTAGCATATAAGCAAGAGAAATAAGTATGCCACATTGCCTATTATGAATAAATTAAGCTAAACATAGCCATTAAGCTAGACACACCTGAGGCGATCACGTACTGGTCATCAGGGGTGAGCTTGATCTTGGTGGTGGCGGTCTCGAACCTCAGGTCATGGATCAAATCCAACCTCCGCTGATACTCTACACCCAAACAACGAAAACAAGAGGCGCGATGAATCAACAGCGACCGCAAAACTTCCCGCACTAATCCCACAACAATGGAGAAGATTCGCGGCGGGGTGGTGCGGGAGAGGCACCTTCGTCCTTGCGGAGGGCGCGCTTCTTCTTGGCGAGTACCCAGGGGGCGACGTAGCGGTTGCCGGTGAGCGAGTAGAGCTTGACACCGTTGATGGAGGTGGACTTGAGCGTCCCCGCGCCATGGTTCGCCGCCATACTCAAAGCGGCCGCCGGAGCCCTATCCCGCGCTCCTCGTAATCGTCGTCGACGGCGCCGGCGAGGTGGCGGGCGCCGCTGCTAGGGTTTAAGGAATTTGGAGGGAGAGGAGAGGACAGAGTCGGCGGCTGTCGCTGGTGGTGCCCGCGCAGGCAATAGCCCTTGTTCAACGGAAAGGTTTCGCAGCCGTTGGATCTCGCTTTTGCAGCCGTTGGATGATCTGAAGTGGTTGACCTTCGTGGGCTTGATGCTGCTAGTTAGTGCTATTATGGTCGTGGGCTACTCGTCCTCGGCCCATGAGTTCGGTGAGATGGGCCTGCCATTACATTCTTTTCTACTTCTCTGCTGAAAGCATTCGGCATTCGGCGGCTCGAACCGCTTGTATGCCGTGACTGTGTTCAATGCATGCTTTGCATAGGCTCGTGACTGCCGGCCGGCGACCGCCATGCCCGCCGGCCACTCATCTCAAGCTCTGTGCAGCAAGTCATCACTATCACAGCTCAGCTCACAGACAAAGAGTCACAGTAGGCTGAACAGGGAAAGCAACTCTGGGAGCGTTTGGAACCGCGTTCTCCATGGCGGCGTTCAACGAAATCGAAGAATTGCACCGAACGGCGCGCGGCGGCCGGCGCTTCAATCCCGCGGCGGGATTGGAACTGCGGGCCGCGAAAACGCGACCGCGGAAAAATCGTCGCGGTACCAGACCGCGCGCCTGCGATACGCGCTGCCCGCAACCGCGGAAACAAACACGGCCTCTGAACCTTGCGCGGCTGCATTGCCCAGTGCAGAGAACACTGCACATTTTGTCATAGATTCATCTGAACCTTGCAACGCTTTTACAGACATGTTTGTTTGAGCTTCTCGATAGCTTATCAGCATGAAAAGAAAGAGTTTCCCGATAACTTATCAGCGTGAAAAAGTAAGAAACTCAAACAAAACAGTAAATTTCTCGTGTAGCTTCTGAAAAGTCAGAAGTTTAGAAAAGCTGAATTTACATGGGAAACTAAAAAACTTAATTTTTCGACCTTTTCGTAACTTTTTTGTGCGCCAAAAAGCTAAACACATCTTGTAAAAGTTAGTGTTATAGTGTTAGCTTTTCATGAAAAATGCCAACTGCAGCTTCCCATAAAAGCTCAAAAACTTTTGAGCTTTAGTACTTCTCCGCCGGTGAGTTCGATGTCGTCGTCGACGACAAGCAAACCGGCGCTCCCGTCAGTTCTTGTCCATCCACCTGCAACTCGCGTTTCGGCCAAGCAGAAGCTAGTGCAGTATGGCTAGTAGGTCAGCATTTTACGTTGTTCGCTATCTTTAGTTCCGGAAAAAGTAAAAAAACATCTGTGCTTAACTTGGAAGAGAGGTATTGACCTGCGAGGGGGTAAAGAACCTAGGAGAAAAACGGAGGCATGGTCGGTGCAGGGTCAGTGTTCTTCGAGTTGTCTGACAGATGCAACAGTCTAAAACCAAAGACTGCAGTTTTTATCTACCACACGCACTTTAGCACTTAAAACCTGCAGGGCCGCAGCCCATGATTGTGCGTTTCCGTGTTCTGAAACTGACAAGGAAAACAGGACATTCCCGCATTGGGATGATTGTTTATGCTATCTCCTAATGGCCCCAGGTCGTGGATGTGGTTTACAAGGGATGGCAATTGCAGCAGCTAGCTGTTGGCAGCTGCTCTGATAAAAACTATTTTCTCCGTTAGCAGCAGCCACCGGCTGGGACGTGTTGCCTGGATGCAGGATGCTAATGTAATTCCTGATGCCTGATTTAAGTAAAGGATAAGAAGGATTCACCTGACAAAACAAAAATCTCCAAGACTTAAACTGAAAGCAATCGCGGTCACCTGCCATCACCAACCGCGGTCACGTCCCCAAAGTCGCAATCAGAGCTTGAAACATGCCAACTCCTCGGACCCTTGCACCGCTGTACCCAGGCAGTAACCACCCGCCCGTGTCGCCTCGCCTGACTTTGGCCGCCGCCCCCAAAGAAAAGACACGGCCCGGCCAGGCGAAATACACCCGAAAACGCCCCAAAACGCCGCGCTCCTTCCTAACCCCAATCCGCGAAACCCCAACTGCACCAAACCGCCCGAGCCAGCCGGCCGTCCGCCTCGGCCGCACGCTGCTCGCCAGCCTAGCCCACGCTGCCCCCCCTCCTCTCCCCCAGTCCCTTTCCCCTTCGGCGTCGTCGTCAACCCACCGCACCCCCACCCGCCGCTCGGCCTCAGCTCCGTCCTTCTCGCCTCCACCCTCCGGCGCTGCCCAGATCCCGCTCGCCGGTGGTGGGCCCCCCCGCCGCTGGCGCCGGAGCAAGGGGGAACCCGAACTGAACCCTAGGAGGGAGGGAGTGACAAGTTAGTGAGCGCGCCGAGATCCGGCGGCGGCGGGCGGCGATGGGGGACTTCAACCTCGCCCTGGTGATCGTGGCGGTGGTGGTCAGCGTGCTCGTGCTGCTCGTCAGCGTCTACCTGCTCGTCAACTACCAGCACCCCGACGACGCCAACCAGGCCTACTTCCCCAAGCTCGTCGTCGTGTTCGGCCTCACCGTTGCCGTCCTCTCCATCCTCATGCTCCCCGCCGACGTCGCCAACCGGCAGGCCTGCCGGAAGGCAGTCTACAACGGCGCCTGCAACCTCACGCTCCCCATGCGGACGCTCTGGCTCGTCGTCTACATCGTCGACGCCGTGCTCGTCTTCCTCGTCATACCCTTCGCCATGTTCTACTACGAGGGCGACCAGGACAAGTACTGACTGCATAATCCCTTCTCTTCATTCGAAAATGGGTTTTCTTCCCCTTCTTTTTTTTTTTTGAAAAGATGAAGTTTTCCGCTGATTGGATCCGCCTTGCTGGTCTGCAGGTCCGTGGGGAAGAGGCTCAAGACCGCGCTCATCTGGGTTGTCGCTTCCGCGGTGGTTTGCGGCCTCGTCCTCGGCATCCTATACGGTGCGTGCGGATCAATCCAAGCTTCCCCATTTCTCTCTCACCCAAGAATGCCCTTCTGAATTCTCAGATTTTGAATGGTGTTTTAGTTCAGTTCAAAAAATGTGGCATCTTTTGCCTGAATCTTGAGGTGGATTTCAGTGTTCCCTTGCGTTTGGGTTTGAATTGGAGTGAAAGCTTCGATCTATCATCGGTTTTCTTCATGAGTAATCAGAGTTGTCGTTCTCATACTGCTTAGATCTGGAATTGAGTTCGTCTTGTTGCTGCCTCGTTGGGCTGATTCTTCCTATGCTTTGTCAGCTTAGTTTAGAACTATGCATATTTTTACTGTACTCTACTATGTTGTTGAAATTGGATAGGCATTCCTTTACACGTGGATTCTTTTTTAGTTTAGGCCACAAAAGATTAGCTTGTCTTGTCTGGTTTTCCAGTTATATGACTATGGGATAATCTATACGACTTTGTTACATACCAAAATTACGTAAGAGGGAGATGCCTTGATGAAAACCTCACCTTTTGTACACTTCCTAATGCGCGAATTACAGATTGCTAACGGCATGGGATGGTTATGGCTAAACATTTTTATGAGATCATCAGATATCAAAATTTTAAGTTCCAACAATGTCAGATATTTTTAGTCTGTTAGGTTGTGTACCTTAATAGGCTGATCCCATTTGCATTTTGTTGCTTCAGGACTTGTGGGTAAAGTGGACTTCACTGTCAGGCACCTATCTTCATCAGTTGAGACGTTTCCAAATTCATTTTCTGGATTCTCAAGCGGTCAGCCTTGCATCAGTTCATTGCCTCGTCAGGTTAGTATTTGATGGAATCACCCTTCTTGCTGATGACTTATAGTCTGTTTCTTTTCTCTATCTTCTATTTTTGGCTAAATGAGCACTATTCTCTGACTGCAACTATTTGCTAGCATTCATAGTTCTCCAGTTTATCTGACTATTAGGCCTACAGATTTGGTGACTAGTTGCAACTTACCTTACCTCTCCTGTCTTGTCTTTTCAGTGTGCGGCTTCTACGGCATCGGCTAACTCTTTGACAACTTGGACAATGCGTGCTACCTTCCCTGAATATGTCGTTGCTCTTACGACTATTGTTGGATCTGTGCTTTTCACCGTGAGTTTATTTCAAAACTTGTCATTTCTTTAGACATTGCGAACTGTATGTGAAATAAGAGCCTTGTTCATCCAACATTTGTACTGCTGCAGTCATGCTGTCAGTTTTTTGCAATTTTGCCTTCCGTTTTGCTAACTATATTGTTTGCTTGGTAGATATTTGGTGGTGTTGGCATTGCTTGCCTTCCATTGGGACTTATATTCTCATTTGTCCGGCGTCCAAAAGCTGTCATCACACGCTCACAATATATAAAGGTGCGAGCACATTCTTATGTACAACATTTTGGTCATAAAGGATGTTTGCCTCCACTTGTTACTGAATTTTTCTGTTGCTTGTGATTATTTGGACATCATTATATCCTTGAGGTTAAACATGTGCTTTTGTTCAAAAAGGTTAAATATGTGCCCTGCAGGAAGCAACTGAATTGGGAAAGAAGGCCAGGGAGTTGAAGAAAGCGGCTGAAGCCCTTCACCAAGAAGAGAGAAGCGGGAACAAGGGCAGGAAATGGCGCAAAAACGTGAAGGCTGTTGAGAAGGTATGTATTCCACCTTTAGCCTTTTTCAGAGTCGTGCTAAAAAGTAAGAGCGGGAGATCCGCTACCTAGCAATTTATTTGGTGACGGTCCAACTTAAGTTCTTGAGGGCTTCTGCCCCCCATCTAGCTATTGGAAACTTTGCAGTTTGCAGTTCTCTTAGTTTCATGTCTATTCATAACCGGAATAAAGAAGATATCAATTCCAAATATTTGGCTTAGAAGAAAAGTTAAGAATTTTGACATGTATTTATAGAAGTCATTGAATTTTTGGGTTTTGATGGTTAAATTGTTCCCCATTGAGCTGGTGTCCATATGCATTCCTCGTAATGTTTGTGCAGTGTTCATGTGGAGTACTATCAGTCCCTGATTATTGTAGTAGACTTATTCTCAATGTTCTGTCATTCTTGTAGCAACACTAACTGCTAAGTTCGCTCTTTTGAACATCAGGAGTTATTACTTCTGGAAGATGACATGAAGGCTCTGGAAGAGATGTATCCTCAAGGAGAACAGGTGACACAATATAAATTCTCATGTCATAGGTTTTACGTGTAAGGTTTCTCCTTAACACCTGTTCTGGCACAGGCTGAGGCTACTTGGGCATTCACAGTCCTTGGGTACATTGGAAAACTTATATTTGGTGTTGTTGGGTGAGTGTAAATTTTCTGTCCTGTACTTCTACTTCTCTCATTTTCAAGTCCACTTTCCCAAGTGATTTCTTCTGAGATGGTGTTATGCGTGCAGGTTAATCATATCAATAGCCTGGGTTGCACATATCATCATATACTTGTTGATTGATCCTCCTCTATCCTCATTCCTGAATGAAGTCTTCATAAAGTTGGATGGTGTTTGGGGTATCTTCTGATCTTTTGCATTCTTGTAAACTTATGCTATTGAGGAGAATAGTCCGGTCATTCTTCTGATTTATGTACCAGGTCTGCTTGGGACTGCCGCCTTTGCATTCTTCTGCTTCTATCTCCTTATTGCAGTGATTGCTGGGGAGATGATGCTTGGCTTGAAACTAGTTTTCATCACCATTCACCCGATGAAGTAACTAACCCATTCTGTAGCATACTTTTTTTCTGCAGTTTTGCTTATTGGATCTTGTTAACAAACCAATCAATTTATTTCAGATGGGGAGGCACTTTAATGAACTCTTTCCTGTTTAATGTTGGACTCATTCTACTTTGCTCCATCAGGTATGCCATCAATGCCATCTTTGAGGCACACATGTTCTGTTGTATCTTAAAAAGTTATTATGCAGTGTCAATGATAGTTATTGCATTTCTGTAGCATGCCCTTTGTGTATGGTTGTTTTTGAATTTCCATAATATGTAAAGAACATAATAGTCAGCGATAGTGCAATGCTCATAATCTACCATGGTGAATGGACCTAGCTTGGGTTTTCCTATGTTCTTGCTTTGTTACCGAAGATGAAAATGGCGACTACATGAGCATGAATTTTGTTGATTTAATCGGTTTATTTCCTCATGTAAAGAAAGGTCATAACCCCTCCATGAGTATTGATTGCCTATATTCTATTTCAGTTAGCGCTGTTTTTCATGATATAGAAATCCTTTTCATTTAGATATCATATTTTTCTGCTGTTCTTTGTGCAGTGTGATTCAGTTCTGTGCCACGGCTTTTGCCTACTATGCACAAGCAACTGCAGCTCAGGAGATCTTCGGCCACACATTGCAATCTCTTCGTGGAATTAAGTACCTTTACAAGTAAGTCCTGGCAAAACTGAAGACATGAAATTTGTTGCTTTTGTGCATTGCTCTTGTGTACATTAAATTTTGAATGCATTCTGATTTTTAACCAAATGTATACAGGTACAACGTTTTCCAGTATGGCTTTGTTGCTCTTGCCATACTCACGCTCTTCTACTATGCGATATTCGTGAGTCTCTCTTCTCAAGTTTTTAGTTATTCACATTAAAATCTATTGGGGGAAAATGCTGACTGTTATTTCCAACACTTGTTAGGGATGGCGAAAGAGGAAACCGACAGGAAGGTTCCAGCTCTCAAATTGATTTGTTGCCTTGCCCTGTAAGTGAAGCTTGACGGACTCAACATCATATTTGTTCAGTTAGCGTTGTATATGATCAACCAAACCAAACCATCTTCTCGAAGAGCCAAGGAACTGCGGCCGGTGTAGATTATGAACTATGAGACCTCTGAAGGTGGGAATGGGGGAGCTGTTGGTTACCACGGACATGGATGTTAAAAGTAGAACCCAGTTGATTTTGCAGTGTACACATTTCTTGTATTGGCTCTTCTTTTACGTCTGTGTATTATTGATGTTATTCTTGAGAGATGTTTGGTGTGATTGGGTACCATGCAGTTCCTGTTGTTCCTTTTCTTGGCTGTGTCTGGAGTTATTTTAGGTCAGTCCATTGCTTTATATGTATCATACTGTGATTACAGCACGAGGCTCTAGGTTGTATTAACGATGTCTATGCTTGTCTGTGTCACTGTCTGGGATCCCAGCTTGCTGTCTGTGTCACTTTCTACCAAGCAAACATGCGGCGGCCAAGAATTGCCTGAATTTCTTGCCAGTGCAATTTTGCGTTCAGTGTTCACTCAGCAATTTGAAGACCGTTGTTGACTGAATCTTTGAGCACTTCTCCGTCGATCCAAAACAAAACAAAAGAAAAAACAACTGAAAAGTTCAGACCAACATGTCCAATGTAAAGCTCAGGTAACGAACGGGTTCCGAGAATCTGCTGCGCGAGTGCCCAAAACTTTGAAGTCATCAGTCGCCAAAGTTTCACGTCATGAACAGCTGCGGAATTCAGACTTCAGAACAATAGAGAAATGAACAGCTGCGGAATTCAGACTTGAGAGCAATAGAAAAAACAAAGCAAATGACGTCATTGTAATATTCCGATTGAAAGTAATCTGATGGCATGTCCTTGCTCCTGGAACTTTTCACGTGGGAAACTAATTGGTATACGTTTAGTACAGAAGAAATGAGCAGAGCATGTGTTGTTCTCTGAACTCTCCGATGACCTCTTCACCATCTTAAATCTCCGATGACCTTTCACTATCTTAGAATGTCAACGAACTAGCCAATCATAGTACTACGTTCATGGTCCAGACAATATCGTCGTTGGCGTCCTGCGGCGCCGGCGAGGATTTGTCACTTCCGGCCATGGCTGTCGCGCCGATGAGAGCCCTGGCATAAACAGAGGAGTAGCCTTGGAGGCTATTGACTATTGACATCATGAGGGCGGCGGGAGGGAAAGTGTAACTCTCATCGAGAGGATGGTATTAGGAAGAGTTGGGGTAATTTTCTGAATTTTCTTTCCACAATACCATGTTCAACTAAGGGTTGAGGATACATATTTATAACTGGCCTAGCAGCTAAGCATCAAGGCATATGCTAGTCTAAGATGCCTTTGATGCTGTCCTATCTAGTCTAAGATGCCTAGGATTGTCCTACCATAAAAGTAGTCAACAAAATGGTGCTGCAGCAAGCATATGCTGTAGCCCCACTGTCCTCCATGTCCTTCAATCAATTAGTACAGCAGATGACCAGCAGCAGGACTAGGACCAGCAGCACATATGCCTTGATGCTGTCCTATCTAGTCTAAGATGCCTAGGACTGTACTACCCTAAAAATAGTCAACAAAGTGATGTTGCAGCAAGCGTATGCTGCAGTCCCACTATCCTCCATACCCTCCAATCAATCAGTACAGCAGTTGACCAGCAGCAGGACTAGGACCAGCAGCACAGCAGCTGCAGCCCCACTACTAGGACCAGCAGCAAGACTAGGATCAGCAGCAAGACTTATCCAGCAGAAAGCACTCTCTTCACGATGGCGGGGAACCGATGGGACGGATCCCATGTCCCAACCACCCCGGTCTCCGACATCCGGTGGCCACCGGTCAACAACACCCGCCGGAACTTGGGGCAGCTCCAGCGTACGGTGGTCGAGCACGGGTCACACCTCACACGACGACGGTGCGGCTGAGCAGCGCGACGACCACTCGCCCTCGATCCCCGCAGAGATCCCTTACCGTATTGCCTGGCCACCGCCGCCGTCCCGGCGGAGAAAGGGACGAGAGAGGAGGGCGCGGAGCATGGAGCAGGCGGAGGAGGAAGGTTGGGAGGAGCATGAGTACGGCCACGACGACGAGATGGTGCGACTGGGCAATCCGAATGTGTCACCGGGCGCAGCTTGCCAGCCAGTCTATCTCGGCGGCGGCGGACGGGAAAGAGAGCCGCGTGCCCGCGTCGCCGTTGTGACTTGTGAGAGAAGAGAACTGAACTACAGAAGGGACCATTTTGTAAATATAGGGCCGCAAATAGGGGTTTTATGTAAATAAATGGATCGCGATTAATAGTGCGATCCGATTTAGGGGGGTTTATATAAATATTTAGATCGCAGTTATGAGGGGCTAATTTGCAAATTTTGTAACCGCCGTCCATTGTGCTAGGCGGACATGCTCGCCTCCCCTTCGGGCGCCGGCGGCGGGCGCCCAGCGTCTACAGCAAGCCCAGGAGCTATACTGCTTTTGCCGCACCGCTTCCTGCTCCGGATGGATAATCAGTTCGGCGTGAAGGGCTCCAGGTACGTATTCGCCGTCGTCGGCAGAGGACGGCAGCCGGTGGCAACGACAGGAGGAGGCGGCGGCGGTAGCCGGCATCCGAGGAGTAGAAGGCGGACACGATCTGGTAACGCCCGCCTCCTCCCCTTGCCATCGATGCCGTCCTATTTGGTTCTTTCCACATGTTGAGTCATCCAGTGATTGAATTTGGTCCTCCCTTTTCACCCCTGAATTCTCAGTTTCCTCTAAAATCTCAATTCACACGCACAACACAGGTTTGTCCCGTGAGCAAATGCCTGCTCGATCAACATATATGGTTGGCTAAGGGGCAGAGTTTTGCACCTCATGTCTTGATGTTAAGTGAGACGTATAAGTGCACAACACACAGACGATAAGGCACAGGGATGAATATATATTGAGCCAGAGACCAACTTTCAGACAAACGTAGCAGGTACCCCTGATTCTTGAGTGGTACAAACTCATGAGCAATGTGATTACACCTCGTGACCGTGAAGTAAGAAGTGTGAAGAAGTACGGACCAATACGTCAACTGAACCAACAATGTGGCAAGCAAGGACCATGCTAGCTTAAATGGTACATTTGACGAGCAACTTAGGTGTGAGCAATGCAACTAGCATGACCATTAGTAACATAAGCATGAACAAAAATGCCAGATCATATACTGCTGGCTGCTGCAATTCAAGAGAAGAATGGCGTGGAAGAGGACGTTTGCATGGAGGAGCGGTGTCTGGTGCAGTGCGTGCATGCAGTGGTGCGTCGAGCGGTCGACGCGGCGGCAGGCAGGCAGGTCGTCGGTGTAGAACGCTTCGACGGTAGAGAGATGCGCCATCTGATAGAAATGTGACTAACGCTCATCTGACGGGAATGTGCCTATAACACACTGCGGCATTGGCATTGGCATATAATTTGAGTTAACACACTGTCCTCGTACTGTCATGTCTCACATTAACACGGATACATTTCAGTCCAGAACAAAGCAAGCCACGGGTCAAGTTTAAATTGCCATTAGCTTGCTATTTTAGACTAATTTTACAAGGGGGTTTGGCACACTTGAATAGTTGAATCTACATTTTTTGAGGTGTCACTTAATCTACGTGAAGGGTGAAGTGTTGTCTCAGCTCATCCATGATGCACGTATTACCATGCAATACATGGAGACGCCATGAATGTTCTCAATGCATAAAGTCACCTCGTTCATGAATGTACAAGGATTGGGATAATGAAAATCGGCAACTCGTATTGCCAGTTTCCTCTAAACTCTCAAGTCATATGCATATCTAAGTGTTTTTTTTGAGTGAATGAAATAATATGTAAAAGAACTGGCCTAGGCCCTAAGGGCAAGTCATATTTCTGTGAAGTCATGGGGATATATAACGTACGAGGCAAAGACGAGGATGTGATTCATGAAGGGTACGGTGTGGTTCATTTGCATGACTAAAAGGCAAGAAGAGCATGCTGTGAGCAATGCAAAGCCATACACGCACATATCAGCTAGAGCCATAGTAAGCCTAGATTAGCATAATACACTTTATGATTCACAATAGAATATTAGTGGGCGAAAAACAAATGATGTATATATCAAAACAACAAAAAATTTGTGTAAAAACATGTACTCTTAATATAGAGCGTGGTAGCTTAGAGGGTGTTGGATCCCCGGGCTAAATTTTAGCCCCTGTCACATCGAATATTTGACACTAATTAGGAGTATTAAACATAGGCTAATTACAAAACCAATTTCACAACCCCTAGGCTAAATCGCGAGATGAATCTATTAAGTCTAATTAGTCCATGATTTGACAATATGGTGCTACAGTAAACATTCGCTAATGATGGATTAATTAGGTTTAATAGATTCGTCTCGCGATTTAGCCTAGGGGTTCTGCAATTAGTTTTATAATTAGTTCATGTTTAGTCCTTCTAATTAGCATCCGAATATTCGATGTGACACGGACTAAACTTTACCTCCAGGATCCAAACACCCCCTTAATTCTATTATTACAAGTCTTCTTTAGATTGTTCCTTATCCAAGGCATGGAATCAGTTTGCCTTCATCTCTTTTACAACATAGAAAACAAATGATAAATGCTCTCCTTCCACACCCAGACCTTAAGAAGGTTCGTAGGAAGAGAGAAAACCCTATCAAGTTCTCAGAGGCGAGCCATGAGCCTGTCCGACCGCATTCACATACCCTTAGATCTTTATTTCAGGCGTTTTCAGCAAACTCGTTTTTCAGATGTTAATTTGTCACTTACAGTTAGTTCCAATTTCATTTCAGGCGTTTTCAGCAAACTCGTTTTTCAGATGTTAATTTGTCACTTACAGTTAGTTCCAATTTCATTTCAGGCGTTTTCAGCAAACTCGTTTTTCAGATGTTAATTTGTCACGTACAGTTAGTTCCAATTTCAGGCACTATGTTACCAAAATCATCTCACGCGTCTTAGGTCCTGTTTGGAACCTTCGGACTAAACATTAGTCCGATGTTTGGATGCTAATTAAGATGATTAAATATGAGCTAATTGTAAAACTAATTGCATAAATCACAGTTGATTTATGAGTAGAATCCATTGATTCTAATTAGTCCATGTTTACTATATAGCACAACATGAATCATGGACTAATTAGGATCAATGGATTCTACTCATCAATTAATCTTGACTTACGCAATTAGTTTTACAATTAGTTCATATTTAGTTGTTCTAATTAGCATCAAAACAACGGATTTAAATCCGAGGGAGCCGTTAAGGCATTAAGGAACAAAGTTGTTTCAAAGAGCTTCTTTTTGTGGGGCCGGGGGGAATCTTAGAATGTAAGCCATGTTCAGAACGTTGCAAGTCAGCAACTAGGAATATGCTAGACACGTCTTGACTAGCACTCCAGAGTCCAGACAGGAAACCAAATATGTACCAAGCTCAATAACTCATCTCTACCAGCCCAGCTGATGTGGTTGGCTACAAGCCGAAAAATGGCCGCTGGACCTGGATGTCCTCCTGACTCTCCGTCCATTATCGTATTATTGTTCTGCAAGTTGAATGGCGACACTGACAGGGTCTGGCATGAGCGTATGATCATTTCCGAATCCAACGAAGACACTGACAGGGTCTGGCATGAGCGTATGATCAATTGTGTTTGTCAGATGAATCAACTGAGGATGCAGGTAGTTACGGCGAGTGGCAGTCGCCGTGATGGCATGATCGCTCGCCAGCACGCAAGCTCGAGGGTGAACCCGCATCTCATGCGTGATCTGCCCCCGTCGGCGACGTCCAAGAGCAGAAAGGCGTTTAAGTTGCCGCATGAAAAGATGCAGACGAGATCGGACATTTTTGGCCGAATCACACGTCCAAGTAGTGAACTGCACACTACACAGATTAGGGACCAAATCTTTAGTTGAACCAGCACAGCAAGGACGATGCTGCATTTCTGTACTGTCACAAGCACGATTATTTGGCATGGTGTGCCGTGGGCCGTGCTATCAGGCTGGCACCACACAAACACGACGTGGGCAGCATGCTAAGTTGCTAACTAGGCATGATATACATTTTTGGCATGAGGTGGTATGAAGGAGACCTATATTAGCATAATATTATGTCTTTGCAGGTTAAACATGAAGTTGACAGAAGATAAACGCTACTAAAAAAGTATTTTTAGATTTAAGTAAAAACATATGTGTAGGAGCGGACTCGAGACCCACTCCTGCTTTTAGCAGCTACAAATAGAGCATTTGTAGGAGCAGATCTCGAGACACCCCCTAAAAATAAATTTCTAGGTGTGGGTCATGGCATCACACGCACCTAGAAGGTGATAGCATGACCCACTCCTAGAAATCAATATTTTTAAAAAAATTTGAAAACATCAAAAAAAATCCATCCAACACGACATCCCCTACTGCTACAAGTGGTACAATTTTTGGATGAAATATGCACAACTTGCGTTTACTGGGGTTCGAATCGCTTATTACCTCAGGCCTTGCATGTTTCCTCCTTTCCAACACACCACAAATTTACACATGGCTCTACGAGGTACGTTATTCTTTTGTATTAATTAACTCTGAAAGGAATTTCTAAGGAGGGTGATGACGCCATCACCCGCACTTTTATAATTATTTCTTCATTTTTTTTATTTTTATTCTTTTAATATAGGCATATATTTATATATACTCAACACATATGTTTTTTCAAATGGTCAAAATATCACAATCTCAACACATATGTTCAAATTGCATTCACATTCACATATACTCGTACATTCATACTATAGAGTACAACATACATACTATAGACGCAAAACAAGGCGAACAATCCTTGTAATTGACATATGAAGCGAACAATCCTTGTGTTGAATTAAACTGCTAATTTAGAATGAACTCTATGCGACTTTCCCTGATGACCTGTAGAGATTTTGGCGTGAGCAAGACAAGGCGAATTGGTTCAGTCACGCCACCGATCCCCACTGGACTCGTGGATGGGAATATTAGCATGCTGTTCAAACCAACCTCAGCTATGCAGATGCCAATCAACAACAACCAGCAGCACCAATTCTCAGTTTCCTCTAAAATCTCAATGGGCAAATGCCAGCTCAACATCGTTGACTAATGGGCAGAGTTGCATCTCTGCCCTGAAGGAAACCAAGACACAAAAGTACAGACTACAGAATACATACACAAGAACACTGCCAATATATTGAGACAGCTACAAAGTTTCAGACCAACATAGTCATGATACAAACTCATGAGCAATGTGATTACATCACGTGACAATCAAAGAATAGCATGACTCTTTTCTCAACGAATACAAGGTGTGCCGACGCCTTGGAGCTTTGGTGGCTCGCCGGCAAGTCTTCAACTCTCCGGCTTGGTGTGGAGCGGTGTCGACGATTGTGTGCGGGGGATGTGGAGACCCTCTTCCTTCGTGGAAAAGCTCCTTAGTGGAGACGGCATCAAGGTGACCCGGGAACTTGGCGTGAGTCTTAGTGGCCAAGCTTTTATGACAAGTCAATGGTTGCCTCGGAAGAGACTTTGACCGGAAAGCAATACTCTTATGTGAGTGTTTCAACAACATGGACTAGTAGTGGCTTAGAGCCTACCGATACCACAGGATAAATCCTCGTATCAAGAGTTTACTTCCCCTCATCCCCTTCTTTTACGTTTCTGCATTTCATACTTGCAACTTGTGTGCCTTTACTTTTTTTAGTGTAGTATCTTGCTATGATTGACTATAGGTTGCAAAACTTGTTTTGGGATGAAAATTTCACACTAGATCAACCATAGTTGCACATCTTGATAGCATGATCTAGTTTAAGTTTGATGTAAAAGTAGTGGAAGCCATAGGTTAAGATTTTAAGTTGACTAATTCACCCCTCTCCCTCTTAAACTACGAGCACCGATTCCTTACAAAGACATGGACCAAAACCTAACGTAAATCAACACCGAAGCAGTACTCTTCATGAATGATATCATTCTAGCACAATGTGAATGATATTGCAGTGACCTATGGATCAAGAAATTCAACTGAACCAGCATCCAAACTATGATGCTGAAGACCATAACTAGCAGAGAAGCATGAAGAAAATGCCACTATCTTATACCGTTGTAATCGTAAGGCAGCAACTCGTACAGCCTAAGATTTTTGAAGAGAAAATGAAAAGTGGCTCAATGCAAGATGGCTGCTTTTTTGTAGCCAGGCGCGCCCGCGGGTGAGGCAGAAACCACGGGTGAGAGCTCCACTCAGTGCTCGGTGGAGCTGGCGGATCGACGTACGACGGCATCGCGGCCACCAGCCACCAGGTAGGCCGTAGGTGTCCACTCAGAACGCGGCGACAACCGCGGCAAAAATGGGGGAGCGGGAGCTTAGGGTCGCCTGACGTGTCTCTTCATCTGCTTCACGGTGGGTGTCAAGCATGTTAAACGTCGGCCGGCAACAGCGCCGGGGACGTGAGCTGATTGCCATGGCCACTCCATGTTGATTTGGCTATTGTAGACTTGGGGTGGTTGCCCTTGCCCCGTGGTGCCGACGTGCTGTTTTCTCTGCCAAAGCTCTGATTTTTTTTCCCCTTCAGGAAAAGCAGAAGGAGAAGGCCCTGCTTTAGAGCATCCACTTTCAGTTTCCACCATCACCTCAATTTTGAAGATAGTTTGGAAAATAAATGTGACAGTAGCTGAAGAAGGCTGTTGGGGACGAGCTCATCCCCTGGACTTAATAAAGTTGGGGATTTCTAACATGAGCCACAGACTAATGCTTCAGTTAAACCAATGGCATAGTAGCGACCATTCACGACAAATAGAATTCAAGAACATGTGCTTCAATAGCTGACAAACAATCAATAAAATTGTGATCTTTTTCATAAAAGGATAGGATGGATAAGTTACAGAAAATTAGGGTCCAAGCTTTTAATTAACTAACTAATGTCAATTACCCGCAGCAGTTTTAAATTGTTAGTGAAAAAAGTGTAGCGCCGGCCAGGATGGTATTTTAATGTCAATTTCTTAGATGAACCTAACTGCTTTGGTTGATAAGTAGAGGACAACAAAACAAGGATCTTCTTGTTGTTAACATTATGAACTGATAACTTTTGTGAAACTAATCTGAAGTCTATATTGCACTTCTTCTTCCCTCACCTTTGTTACAAGAAGGACCAAGCATACATGGAGTTTACAGAGAAACCGAAAAGAGAATTCACCGAGAAGCCAAATAACAAAAGGTGAAGAAACCTTCCCAGCTGGATTCCCATGCATCAGGTTGAATCATTGGTAGCCCCTCCATGTCGCAATTGCAATGCTAGAGATGCTGTCATGATCCCAACGCATGGAAATACCGAACGCTTCCACCAATCCTCCGAGGATGAACACAATCACCAATAGATCGTAATCAGCATGGATTGCTTGCTTAGCCTCTACTTTCAGTTTCCTCTAAAATCTCAACTCATACAGCCTAAGATTGTTTGAAGAGTAAATGAAGCACTGTCTCATTGCAAGTCGGCTCTTGGGACGACCTGCATGTCATGTACTCAGACAAAACACACACACATAACAATTACGCGAAGTCACAAAGTTGGGCGAATATATATAACGAATCAGAGATCAACATTTCTGCCAAACGGTGCCAACAGCATAGCATAGTAGCTAGTCACAAGTCCTGAGTTATATAATGCATGAACGGTGTGCCTAAATAGCATGAAAATCAAGTAAGAAGAGCATGACATATCTTATAGATAAATTGCAGTGGATTATGGTCCAAAAATCAGTTGAACAACCTGCAGCACAGCAACACTGCTGTTGGGCAGCTATCGGCCGCCATCTAGACCGTCCAAGCCAATCAAGAAAATTCTCTCCAATTTTTGGACAAAGCCCGTGATCTTGCCTGATTAGAAAAGTTATTTTGAATCTGTTAGATGGAGACAGTTCACCTCGAACGAGCTGATCATCGACCCGAGGCTGGGAGGGAGCTTCACATCGGATGGCACCACGGAGCTGGTGGGACCGCCGTTCACTAGAAATATAGCTTTCGTCCTCGATCTTAGTACCGGTTGCTTTTGATCCAATACTAATGCTCTAAAATTGGAAGGGGTCCCCGGAGATTTTGTAGTACCGGGTCATAACATCACCCGGTACTAAATGGTCACTTTTAGTACCGGATGGTGTTATGACCCGGTACTAAAGGTCTCTCCACGAGCATTTCAAAAGTAAATCATATCTACATCCATCACATGTGCTGTGTAGGTGGAGTGGTAAGGAAGGATTGCGCGAGGTCGGAGTTGTGGGTTCGAAGCCCACAGACCGCGCACGCGCATATTACGCATGAAAATCGCGTAACTTGCGACTAATCCCGACGGTCCCAGCAATGGTTCCAATGCCTGAGCCCGTCGGCAAGGTAGTGTCCCAAGATGTGGCTGGTGGCGACGGAGCTGGACCGGATCCAGATCGGATCGATACACGAGATACTCCCTCCGTTCCAAATTACTATTTGTTTTGGTTTTTCTAGAATCATAACATTTACTATGCATCTAAATATATACTATGTCTAGGTACATAGTAAAAATTATGTACCTAAAAAAGTCAAAATAAATAGTAATTTGGGATGGAAGGAGTAGAAATCAAACTCACAGTGGATGGACAGCTTTGAACTGAAAAAGGAAAACAACCACGCACAAGAATACTCAACAAAACACCCCCAAAGTGGAGATGTGCTTAGTGAAGCCGGTCTCAGGAGAACACGTGAAACTTGATGCAACTTGACATCAAGTCGGCCCTCTTTGTATGCTCCCAGTCCCAGTCCCAGATGAAAATCGTGAAAGGAAATTTTGTGTCAATGTGCTGGCTCCGTCATGACGTTCTGGGTTCTTGATCAATTGGTACCGTCAATTTGTTTGTCCACCTACACACTGAAAAGCCTGGTGCGGTCAGATCAAGAACCCAGTGCATCACGATCGAAGTAAACACATTGAAACTAAATTTCATTTCGTACGGGACCGAGCTATGGACACACAAACACGAGGAACACGTGAAGTTTTGTGCTAAGAAGCACCACCATTTTTTCATTGCATTTGATCGAGTTTAAAGGACTCTATGTACAGAACATGCCCTGAATAGCCTCTGGACTCACGCCATGAACGAACAGCCCGCTCGTAGCGCAACTACGACCCGCTCCCGTTTGACCAAGCCCGTGTCCAGCACTCCAGCTGAACTTGCGCACAACCAAAAGAGCCACTTGACTAAACATAGCTAGAGATGACCCATGGCAGGCAGGCACTCACCGTAATAAAAAACAGTCATGTCGAAGGATCAACGAGGTCCATGTCGACCATGTGCGGAATGTCTGACCCTTGTTGAATGCAGCGAAAAGTTTTACTCTTTGAGGTGACAAAAACGTTTAATTTTGATTTGTCAAGTCAGTCCGCTAAAGATGCATGCTCGTTCAAGGACCACGACTAGAGGCAAGTCAGTTCGCTTCGCAGTCTCAGGGTATGTTTGTTTGAACTGCGGCTTTTGAACTTTTCTGAGAAGTTGTTGCTGGCTTTTTCGTTCTGAAAAGCTATCACTAACTTTTAAAAAAATATGTTTAGCTTTTCGAGCTCAAAAAGCTACGAAAAACTCATAAAACTAAGATTTCCGGCTTTCCATCTAAACTTAGTTTTTCTGGACTTATGCACGAGAAATTCGCTGTTTGTCCGAGCTTTAGTTCTTCACACTGAGAAGCTCCCGGTAAGCTGAAACAAACAGGGGCAGTACTCATTTGGCTTTGCTAGAAGAAATACATGTTGGGTTGTAATAGGGGCATATAACAAGTTTTTCTGAAAGAAATTTTATCCTTCCCCTCCCCGTCGTCTCATCGTCTGAAGAGAGTTTGAAGATTAATTAAATGAAAATCTGGCCCAAGATGGCTGTTGGGGACGAGCAACATCTCATGTAGTGACGGAAATACGCAAGATAAACACACACAATATAACTCAGCGAAGATGCAAGGGATATATAACATGAGCAGAAGATCGACCAATATTTCAGTTAAGCCAATAGTGAAGTGGGAATCATCATGAGAGAAATAAGTCGTGAACGATGTGGCTTAACAGCATGACTTCACAAAATAAAAATAAGAAAAAATGTTTAAATTGTAGTTAACACATGCTTGTGAGTCTGCAAGAATAGTGATAGTAACAAAGCCCTAGTAACAAATTAAAGATGCTCAATCAGACATAGGTGGTTGTCTGTAAATCGACATTTCCTTCAGGAAAGAGTACATAAGAACAAACGTCTCAATCTAATAGATCACCTCTTCTTTATCTCTACTATCTCATAGCATGCTATCGATTTTAAGAAACTACAGAAAGAAGTGTAACAAGGGGATTATTGGTATTATTAGCAGCGCTTGAACTTCAAAGAATTACACCTGGATCTTGGCGTAAGGTACAAAGTCTTTGGCAAATACTATACACAAATTAAGTTTCTGCGAACCAATACTCAGCCCAGCTTCCCTATCCGAATTTATGTCGACGAAGCCACATAAATTGCCACATGGATTACAGGTCCCATTCACAGATCACAGCTAATTAGCAGTTGTCTGAAATTTGTTTCTGGAAACACGCAGTAAATACAAACGTAGATGGATGCTAAGTGGTGGGAGGTTCGCTGCGCCACATAAACACCCGCAACACTACAGTCCACAGAAACACATTGCGGCAGTGCCCATTTTCAGTTTCCACTAAAACCTCAGCTCATAGGCATAGCCTCATACGATTGTTAGGATGGTTTGAGATCGACGTTGGGATGTTCTGCAAGAAAAAGGAAATAGAAAATAGTTCTACGAAATGAGGGAGATATTTATATATAGCCAGCTAGAGACCGAATTCAGTTAATTTCACGGCGTAGTAGGTTGCAGTCGCGAGCCACATATAAAGCATGAACGGGCTGGCTCGATAGCATGACCAGCAAGCTTGGAAAGCGTGAGAATTTTCCACTCCTAGAAATGCAACCTAGGCCGACTGGGACGAAGAAGAATAGCCAACAGGTAGTTGGGGAAATTGTGAATTGCCAACAGTTAATGGGTTGCCGATAGTTACAAGTTGAACAGTCGGTTTTTGTATCAATTTTCCAACAGTACAAAGTTTTCCCAAGGGTTATACGATGAACAGTTGGGCGCTAGATCAGATGGCCGACCGGGTACAGTTTTCCCAAGGGTTATACAGTGAGCAGTTGGCCATTCCTACGATTCTAGTAGTGTTCAGAAAAAGAAAAAAAAACAGGGAGAGGAATTTGAAACAAAGTTCCGATTATGGATCCACGTTCAATTGCACACTACTAGAAGCAAACATGAGGAAAGCTGGAAGTTTTGTGTGTTTCGAAGCGGCATCTTCTTTTGTTGCATTTGATCGAATTTAAAAGACACTCTTGTGTATAGAACTAGCTTTGAATAGCCTCCTAGACTCATGGCATGAACAAGCAGTCCGCACATGGCGCCACTACGACCTGCTCTCATGCGACCGAAGAAGCCCATGTCGAGCTAAACGCGCGCACAACCAGAAGACAGTCATGTGCTTGGCTAAATATAGATAGACTAGAAGTTGTACTTAACAAACAAGATGTAAGAAGGAAAGAATCAGGCTTGCCAAACTTTTTTTGTTGGTGATCGAGCGAACTCTCAACCAAACACTCAAATAGTTAACACGAAATGGCACAAAATCGGAGAGCTCTAGGGTTTCAATTCTAAAAAATGCGATCCTTTGTACAGCGAGGGTGAGACCCCTTTATAGGCAGGCTAAGGACTGTTTTCTCCATCCAAATTACTCTCGGTTAACCACCCAGTACATTCGCAGAATATGCCTTACAAAGAGGTAAATAAAAGAGTCTTAATCCGAGTTAATAACTACTTGTGGGTCACGCTTTTCACGCCACCTCGGGGTCACCGCTGCCTTCTTGCTGACCTTGGGTCTTCTGTTTGCCTTCGCAGCCATATTGATCCCCGAAATGATCTTGCTCCATTTCGCTCCATTCCTTGTGTGAAGGTAACCATCATGGACGCCATGTTGTCTCGTTGGAGGCATTACCTTCGCTTACTGAATCCTATCTCCCGAGCACCTGCAAGCGAATGCAAAGAATCGCTATGCTAAGCAGTGGCAGCATCCATTTTCAGTGCCCTCTAAAATCTCAAACCCCATTGAGTACACGATCGATAGTCGCTCAAACTGATTGATTGGAGACAGAATTGTGCCAACCCTGTCTTGGTGTAAGTAATGGGAACATAAATAACAACCCAGGTCAAAACTTCTTTTGAAGCAATAGCATAATTGGTTCAATCATGTGAAATATAATTCATGAACAATGCATTTCATTAACATGACCATCTAGTTAGATATGTGTGTCTTCTTGGATGAAGGAAAGTGAGAAGAGTGTGAAGAAATTGCTTGAACCAGTATTGTGCTGAAACTAACCAACATGACCTAAAGTAGCAGCAGGATGAATAATAAGCGTTGTGGAGCCCTAGCACATAGTACTAATAATGCAATCCATACGCCAAGCTTCAACTAGTACTTCGTCAGTGGCAGATCATGCATGTACACTAGATCAGCGGCGCAGTCAGCCTAGAAGTTCATGCGGCCGTGACCGTGACGATTCATTGCTATTGGATTAGATGGAAACAAAGCGATTATGCATATGCCATGGTCCAAACTGAAACATTCTTCAGAGATGCAAATGCAGGCAAAAAAGGGCAATGGCATGCAGAGTATCAGTTAACACACCCTACATGGCAGTTCAGAATCTGAACTTCAGATCTTTTTTTTAAAAAAAATTGAACATTTCCTTCAGTAAATACAGAAAGAGAGCTCTGTCATGCACTTGTAGGCAAAAGGCATCAAGATTCAGAAATAGAAGGCACCTAATGACCCAAAATTTTGAGGACTAACAATAACCCAAATAAAATGTCACCATTAACAAACTAGAATCGTAAGTTTTGGTATGTGAATTGAGGTTTACAATTCCACTGAAGCATATGTGTATTGTGATTTTGGACCATGCGCATAATCATCAGGTGTGCTGGTGTCTGATAAACAATTGCCGTCGCTATAGCATCAGGTGTGCAAGAATGTGTGAATGGTAGAATCATCTGCCCCTTCTTGATTGCACTTCAAGTGATTGCAATTTAGTTGTTCCATCGCTTTTTTTTCAGAAATTTGGAGGAATTTAAACACATTTGTGTCATTGTTTACTTGATACTTTGTACACCATATATTCACCGACGATGTCTACTATCTAAGTGTGTCGCAGGGCAGCAGTCAATTTGCACAGCTCCATGTTTATTTGGACAATTTGCTCAAAAAACATGCCCGTCGATGATAAAATCCTGTCAGGGAGATCCTTTCATGCTTTCATCCCTTGACCGGCCAACGACCACCCGGGCAGGATCATCCAATAGCCGCCCGGGTCAGGGATGGAACGCTGGCGACGAATCTCGATAATGTACGCAGCATGAGCTTCAGTGAAGATGGCGATAAGGCCGCGTGAGATGTCCGGCGCGCCGCGTCGTGGTTGTCTTGGCTGGGCGCGGGCGACATGGCATCCTGGTTCAAGCTCAAGTCTGGGAGCCTGTGTTCCTTCGGCGAGGGCCTGTGGGAGCGGCGGCGGATGCCTTCTCCGCTGGCGACGTCAGCGGTGGCGCGGAGGCTACCCCCGTCGGCGACATCAACGCGCGGCGCTTCCGGGCCATGGCGCGGCATGACATGACGACCGAGCTCTCTCGGTCGGGTCCCCTGCTTCAAATCGCGACCGAAGGATATGAATCGGACGGCCCCCAGGTACCTTGGGGTGGACTGTAAACCAAATACCGTCCACCCCTGATGCCGGCGTCCAGCGGCCATGGCCACCCGCCGGGGAGCTCGGAGGCGGCGGGGAGGGCGTACGGCGTGCGCGCGGGTGGCGCCGAGATCACTCCTGACCCTCGCACGGCGATTGCTCAAAAAATCACGTCCGTACCTCGACGCCGCGAGCCCGCGACATCGGACATGTCCACTGCCGGCACAACCGTGAGCACGCACTGGCACCGCAGCCTCTGCCCGGTGTCGCTTGAGGTAGTTCAGGCCGCGCCGCGGGTTCCACAGCGACCGCGGCGTGTGCTTGGAAGGAGAAATCGAAGGCTTTGACATTGGACGGAGGAGAGGGACTGCTTTGAGTGGCGGCGCGCCGGCGCCGCGGGTGTGTTCAGGCGGCGACTCGGCGAGGACGAGGAGGCCGACCGCAGCGACGACGTCAAGGTGTGGTTGCAGCAGGTATTCAGGTAGCATCGAAGAGATCAAAATTCCGTCCCTCTCTATCACCAACATTGTCAGCAGCTTGGAGGACGTACGGCGCCAAATTCCGGTCGGGCGCAGGCACGCTCTGCGACGACAGGAATTTGGACAGAGTTGGCAGTGGCGGAAGTTAGAAATGATCGGAGGTGAGATACGGCGGGTAATGAGGAGGAGAGGCCTCGAGGAGGAGCGGAACTCCGTTCACGCCGTCGCCGGACTGGGAGGGGAGCCCCGGACGGAGCCGCCGTGGAGGAGAAAAAAATGAGGAGGGACGCGTTTGCGAAAATATGATCCATTTCAGGGGAGTTTATGTAAATAATTGGAGGGGAGTTTATGAAAATAATCGGATCGCGATTAATAATCGCGATCCATTTCAGGGGGGTTTATGAAAATAATTGGATCGCAATTATTAATCGCGATCCATTTCAGGGGGTTTTATGTAAATAATGGATTGGTTGCGGGGTTTTCTGCAATAAAAATGTATCCCGGCGAACCCGCCACCGCTGCCACGGCCGGCTGCGGGCGCCGATGACCCCGCCTAGGTGCTCGGTCCGCCTCCACTGAACGCACCACGGGCCTGACAATCGCGTAATCCCGGGCCCGCATTCGAACGAGAAGAAGGGAGGAGACGGTATAGATCATAGATGGAGGGCGACGGCGACGGCGGCGGCGGCCATGGACCTCCACGCCCGGGCCACGAGCTCCGGTCCAGGCGTCGCGCGTGTAGAAATGGCTAACAAAGCCATGGCTGAGGTCCTGAAGCTGCGCGCGATGGAAACTGGAAAGGCGCCACAGGTGCAGTTCGAGCAAGAGGCGGCGGCGGCAGGAGAACGGCGGACGGCGAGGACGAGGTGAGAACGCGGGCGGGAGCTTGCGCAAGACGTCGGTAAACAAAACAGCGCCCACCGCGGCCATGTACACCCGCCGGAGAGCTGCGAGGGGGGACGAGGTTCTGATGTGTCTACGTGGGGACGTGGATCCTGTATTGTTTATACTTCAAATCAATTTTTCACAAATTAAATTTAAAATTGTAAATGTATACCTAAATGTTCCCAGGTCAGGTTTTATTTAACAGATGAGATCAGGAGCTGTTTTGAAACTGTGTGAATGGACCTGCAATTGGCCCTAAATTTGCAAGCTGGCATTCATGCTGCCAGTAGAACGAACATTGCTCGCATGCAGTGAAGTAATCGAATGTTACACAAAGCGGCCAAAAACTTGAGAGTACGAACGAAGGTTCAAATGATTGGTGTTTTTTTCTAGGAACCAGTTCACCCGTCAAGTATTCTAAGCTCGAGCAATTTCTTGCAACTTACACCTTAGTCCTTACTTCAAAAATGCATGGCGCCGCTGTTTGTTTCCTTTCAACTTCAGAACTCCTCAACCTAAGAAAAACTCTAATAGTGACCTCCTTTGCCATGCCTTACTCCAGGGTTGATGCCTAAGTACCCAACATTCATACAACAATATCATGAGGCCATGGCAATTCAGAGGCATCTGACGGTACTCATGAGCCATGATAGAGCTAATCCAACAAAATTCATTTACAAGACTCGTACATTACACTGGGGCCGCGGCTGAGGAAATTAGATGCAGCCAGTCTTCCTGGAATCAGCAAAAAGAAAGAAAGAAAGAATAACTGTTAAACTGAACTCTACACTCAGAACTCCGGGAAGATCAAAATGAAGACCAGTGCTTTTACCCAGCTTCATTTTCATTGCTGGTGCAGATACTCGGATCACACTGAGAAGTAATTGTTAGTGCCGGCATCCCTAAGTAAAATTTTTCACTGCAGCAAGTCCATGTATGTACAGAAAGCCTGGGAAGAACGATATGGTTGTCGTCACACGGGCAAATATAGTTGAGCAAAAGCACATCAAGTATTAGGAGTAAATCAGGAGAACCTGTTCTAACTATGAGAAGTATCCCCTAGCCAGATGAAGGACCTGGAGTTCCATTTGATAGTTGAGATGTCTCTGTCAGCTTCTGGCCACGAGGCCGCTTCTTTTTTCCATTTGCTGAAGTATCTTGCACAGTTCCATTCGGCTTCTGTGGTACCTACACATACCACCGTGCCATTGCATGCCATCAATTCATGCGAAAACTGTCCCGGCAAGATGCATGCAAGAACTCAAAAACAAACATAAACTCAAACCTGGAACATCTGCTGGTACATCACTGGCATCAAAACACCATTTCCAAAAGCATGCGGGTCAACACCACTCTGAAATTTCCGATCAGCAACAGTCAACAGCATACTCCTATCGAATGGAATTTGCCTCAAAGTAGAAATTGAGAAAGAAAATTTTCAAATTCAATAACTACTATTGACTAGTAAGTAGTATGATTTATTTTTGTTAGAAAAATCAAATATTATATACCACCTACAAAGAAAAACAAATAGCCATGCTTCAATGCAAATGATTCCTGATTTAGAATGACAGCAGATTTAAAATGAAGCCTCAGATGCTTATGCAAGAGACATCTTCAAATATCCTAGAAATTTGGTATTTTCTAGTGCCAGTGGGATTTCATCAAGATGTGAGTCAGAAGATATAGCCATCTATTCTTTGACATACCGGTACCATATACACAATGCTTGGCCGAATTGCTGCTTGATTGGCTACAAATTGCTGGACATTAGCTGGCACTCCAATGTAGCCAGCAGGAACTATTCCTCTTTCTGCTCCTCCCTGGGGTGAAAATAGCAAGCAAGCAATATCCTTAGTGCTACATGTGTCAACTAAGGATACAATATTAAGTAATGCATAGTGCAATCTACCTTTTGGATTTGTGATGCTTGCATGACGGCAGGAGGCTGCATGTTACAAAACAAGATTCATTACATGGTACCCATATTTAAGCAAATCATATCCACTATTGATTCTAATTTCAGTAAAGCTTACAAACAAACATGCGTATTATTACCTCAGGTCCTTTGGGGCCAGCATTTCCTTTATCAGTAGCTGCATCCACCACATTTTGACCAGTCACTGTATTTGGTTTATTTACTTTAGGAACACGAGACTTGATCCTTGGTTGTGTATCATCATGCGTATTGCTATTGAGCAGAAATTTCTCCATCTCCCTCACCAACCTCAAAGCAAGGCGATATTTATCTGATAGGACTGCAGAGTCAACAAGTTGCAAGCATCTCATTGACAAATAGTCATATCGATCCACACGATTGTTGGGGACAAGGTCACTTGGAGGGCGTCCCATCACGTGCAACTGTCTAAAATCCTTTTTCCACCTATCAACAATATACTGTGGTGGAATTTCACGAACCAGCTGAAACTTGAGCGTTGAGAGACTATGCCTGCATAGGATCCCACTGAATTGGAAACCCCCACAGATACACGTTATATCCTTTTCGTCTGCATTGTATGTCACTGCAAAAATCGTACTCATAGTCCTTTTACCATCTTCAAGGAAAATACACTCCTTGACATTGAACGTGGAGATAGGCCCATCAACACCAATTAAAGATACATGGCAGTACATTATGGCTTCAATCTCATCCTGGAACTTCTTGAACATATTATGGGTGTATACCTTTGAGAGCTGCTCTTCCATATAGAATTTTGATACTGGTGGACGTTGCTTATGAAATGTCTCAAAATCTGCTTGGGCCTCCTTCTCATATTTGCTCTGCAGAGCCATCTCATACTTGCCAAGAAATTGCTTCAAGGTGGTTTTTAAATCCACATATCCATCAAAAAACGGAGTGACAGTTTCATTTCTTTGTGTAACAGACATTCCTGCCCAGAACGTATCTTTAATGAAGACAGGAACCCATGAAGCTCGACATTCATAAAGTGATCTTAACCAGTCATTGCCCTGAAGCCCATTACATGTAACTAAAGCATTCCATTCTCCTTCAAACTCATCTATGGTTAACGAATCATAGACAGCCTTATGCATTGCCTTGTTAATAGCTCTGTACTCCGACAGCCCACTTAACCGCTCTGCAGCCTTCCTCATTATCTGAAACAAGCACATTCTATGACGGACTCCAGGAATAACCTCAGTTACAGCACTTTGGATGCCCCTACAATAGTCAGTGACAAGGGCCTTTGGAAGATTGCCGGACATGCATGCTATCCAAGCTTTAAGTAGCCATGAATAGGTTTCTGCTGTTTCATCAGAAAGCAGGGCACACCCCATCAAGACAGATTGGCCATGATGATTCACCCCGATGAATGTTGCAAGAGGCATATCATGTTTACTAACCACATAAGAAGTATCAAGCGTGATGACATCACTATAATACTCATACATGGCTCTTGACCGCGCATCTGCCCAGAAAACATTCCTGATACAGCCTTCATCATCCAAGTCAATGACATTGAAAAAGTTAGCATTTTTGGCCTGCATCCGAGTGAAGAAAAGTCTAAGGGCCTCCGAATCTCCAGGCTGGAGCTTCAAACGGCCCCTCTCCACAAAACTGTGGTGCTTGCTCTCACCAAACAAAAGCTCCTCAAGTTCCCCCAACTTATCCATGGGCATCTTACTTGGCTCTTCAACAGGCATAGCCCCAGGGCCACCCATACGCATCCGCCTCTTTGCAGGGCCAGAGAGCTGCTTATAAGAGTTCAAGAACCTTGCCATTGCTGGGCTCACTGGATGATTGTGATCAAGGTTCGCCAACTCTACATGCAACAACTTGTCTCCCCACAACTTCACCCGGATCTTGGCTGGGCAGTTAGTGGTCGATGAGGCCCGTTTCCGGAACTTTGGCTCATAACGTGGCCGCCCTCCTTTGCAGCACATAAGCTCGAGATATAAGCAAGTTCCTTCTTGTGAGAATGAGGACCTCCTTACTGAGACACCAAAGCCAACACGGCGGGCATACTTGCGGTAGAACCGGTTGACTTCTGCATGATTATTGAACACCATGCCAACTTCTGGAACACCAATATCCTCCCCATCGGACTCCTCCATGCTGGGATCCTGAAACAAAACCTTCATCATGACACCACTCATATTGCAACCTACTGGAATCTTAAGTTTCTTCCAGCTGAAAAAAATTGAAGTCAACTTGAGAGTAATAACTTTTTAAAACATAGGAATGGCATAAGTGACTTTGAGCAAATAGCACACCCTAAATGCAGGTATTTCATGATGGCACACTAACATTTGCCTCCAACTGCTGGTAAATACTCCAATAACCATCCAACTAAGGTGTCCTACTGCCATATATTAGAGCATCTGAAGCAAAGGCTGCAACGTAATGTGGATAGCAATGGTTCACAAATTAGAACTTCAAGCTCACAGGGATGAACAGAAATATAGAATCACTGGACATGTGAAAGCTCCTGCGAAAAAAAATGCCAATCAAATACACCCAAATAGAGTTTAAAGACTAAACAACCATCCACTAAAACCAAATGAACCAATCAAATCCTAACCCTAAATGACAACCAGCTTCTGTTTAAACCACCGCCCACCCGCCCTCATGTTCAAAATGCAACTGAAGATTCCCTCCGCAGTCCCCACACCTCGAATTCAAGGAAAACCATGGAAATTTCCCCCCACACCAAGCACTTATCTAACGCTAAGGATCACAAGACCGCTAGAAGGATCGGGAACAACAGAAGGAAAGAGGGGACAAAGCGAGTTGTACCAGCGCATTGAGATCCCGGCGCCGAGCCCGGCGGGGATTCTTGGACTGTGCGAACGGCTCCTCCACCTCCATCGCCCTAAATAACCAAATATAACTGTCAGCACTTTGATCTGAAAGTAAAACTGTCAAGTATGAGGTGTCAAAGTAAACAACATCATGTCCAAAGTAATCATTTGCTGCCCGTGACCTAGTATCACGCCAGAACAAGTTCCCCAAACGCGCTTGATTATCCAAATCTACTAAGTAGAAGCAAGTGTTCATGTTCTACATGTTCCCAAAAGAACTTTTGGGTATACTCATCATCTCCTTTTCCGAAATTAAGTCTTCCTATCTCGGTAAAGTTCCGAAACCATAGCAAACAAAACGACGCATTACAAGTTTCCATAGCAGTAACCGCCAAAATTAAAAATTTGAAGTAACGTCAACATTTCTAATACGGGAGACCTCAACATTTCTCAGCACTGCAGCATGGCCATTTTGCCGCCTCCCTCGCGAACTCCTCTAACATAGAAGCAAATCCAACGTGGGCCATGAGGGGTTCAGCTGAACTGAACTCCCAAAAATTTGGAAAGTATGAACTGCAACCGCACCTCCCCCGGACAAACCAGGACCCGAAACCCTAACCTAATCCTAACCCAGCCACCACCATGCCTCAATCCGAGAGAGGGAGGAGGAGCAGGAGGAGGAGGAGGACCCGCCTCGTCGCCTGCCGTCTACCAGTAGCCACCAGAGCTGGACAAGCACGAATCGGAGGAGGAGAGGAAGAGGGAGCAGCTGACCTCGGGCGGAGAAGGCGCGGCTGTGGCTGTGGAGAGAGTCCGGTACGCGGCTGGGGTGGGTTGGATTCACCTCTCGTGTATTGTTTGGGGGGCGCTCCTCTGGAGGAGGCCTGGCTCGCCGCTTCCCCTTGCCGGCCGGCGTGAGGTCGCCGACGATGACCCTCAACAATTGTGGCGGGCGGCAGTAGGACCGGCCGGGGAGAGGGACAGAGACTCAGAGGGAGAGGGAGAATCAGGGGAATGGCCACCATCCAGCTGGGCTGGCACAGGTAGAACTGAATGGGCTTAGCGGCCCAAGAGTTTGCAGGCCCATTTGTCTCTCCTCTATCTATCACTGAGCGCATTCCTCTCACAGCTTTGGGCCAGATCGAAGGCTACAAGATCTCTTTTTCACCAGCATCTCTCTCGAAAGCGAGAAATGGAAGTCTGTACCTGAGGAATTTTCAAAAGAAAATCTGGACCTGAGATGGGTCATCAGATCATGGGACATGTTGCAAGAGCTCTATGGCCGGGCAAGCAGTAGCCTAGCGACTCTGCACTCTCGTCACAAGCTTCCCTCCCGGTCTTGCACGGCGCAGACGACTGCATCGCTGCTTCAGTGCGCTAAGCTATTGGACATGCATTCTGGTAGATCTACTCCCTCCGTTGCATTACAATACGTTTTGGTTTTTAGGACATTATATCTAAATGCATAATATATATATACACCTAGAAAACTAAAATGACCTATAATTTGGAACGGAAGGGGTATACTGAAATTTTATTACTCCCCCCAACACAGAGTTTCGTCAGGTTTAATTTGCAGCTCCTAGTGGAATGAGCAAATGCCCGAATCGATCTTCAACTCGACGCATCCTCCAACTCGACGCCGTCCAACTCGACGCCGTCCGGCCGCGCCAGACTCACCTCAGGTTTTGAGGCCAAACCTGTCAAACCCTCTTGCACACCCCGCAGGCGTGACTCACCCCCGATTTTAAGGCTAAACCGGTCAAACCCTCTTGCACACCCCGCAAAGCGTGATTCACCCCCGGTTTTGAGGTCAAACCGGTCAAACCCTCTTGCACGCCACACCCGACGTGACTCACTGATGTCGATGTGTGTCCGGCCTCTACCAAACCTTTGATGCCTCCAAATCTTTCGCTCCCACTCTCGGGCCACCTACTCAACTCACCTCCGTCCCGCTTGACTCGACCGACGCCGACTCCATCTCGTGTACTTTTGTTCTTCCGTGCACCATGCGGATCGCCCATGACTCCGCCCGGACTCCTCAGGTCACTCGGTCCAAACCTACTCATGTTCACCCTTCACAGCCCTGGTACATCGGCACGAACATTTCTCTTACCTTCACCTCATGCGTCGACCACCATGTCACATCCAACATCTACACATCTTGGCTATCTACACATCACAAGCCAAGAGACACAACACACAAGATATGTTTTACACACACCACAACAGAACGCACACAACACAACACCTCCGATTAGCCATTAGCATAATCATGCACATATGAAATATAGACTCAACCGATAAAATCTCAAATCATCCAGTTTATCACTCATCACAAATAGACAATCAATATAAATATGCAAAGTTCCGCTTACTGTTTATGGAACGAATTTACACTTTTATGTAACAATAATGCGTTTGTAGAAGACACAACATCATTAGCCAGATTCGTGGAAAACTTGCACGTGCAAAGGCTGATTTGTTGAAGAGTTTATGTTACTAGAAATCTGTTGTATTTGTTTTGTCGTTGGCTCAAATTTACGCCTCTTCTTATCAACTTGAAAACACAAGCACATACCCAAGTGATGAATCACACTTACAAAGTGGCGATAAGTAGACGCTCAAAGCTACAAAGCCACAATTCGAAAGTAAATTAGCAATTACGGCTCTGCAGAAAATTGAAGCAAACACACACTAGAGCCGGCGTCATCAAGCTCATGCTGTCCCTGCAGGTTGCTTGGCGCCGCCGTAGCCACCATACGGAGGTTGAGCAGGGTTGTAAGCCACGGGAGCCGGCGGGTATGGCTGCCCCATCGCGACGCCCAGAGTGACCGTCTGGTGTTCCCTCTTCTTGTGGAGGTCGACGTAGGCCGCGATGGCGCACGCGATGCCGATGCCGGCGTTGATGGACGCCGACACGAAGAGCCCGTCCCTGAGCTCGGGGCAGCGATAAACGAAGTCGAAGGTGCGGCCGGGCTGCCGCTCGACCGCCGTGAAGGAGCCCCGCCTCCCTCGTCCCGCGTTCCGCGACGCGCCGTACAGGAACATCGCCGCCGCCGCCGCCACCAGCAACCTGCGGCCGGCAGCAGGCACTAATTAAGCAGCACAGAACCAGCAAAGGTAAAGCCTGCATACTGCAGGCCGTATCCCGTCTGCGGTCTGCCCGTGTAGGAGGAGGAGAACGGAGAACCTACGTACCACGCGAGCGTCGCGCACACCTTCGTGACGCAGCGGCGCTCATCACTCTCGGCCGCGGCCGCGAAGGCGTCGTCGCGGCGGCGGAAGCAGCGGCTCGCGGCGGTGACGAGGGCCAACCCGGTCAGCGACAGGAGCGCGGCCGCGATGCCGCAGCCGAGCGCCGGCGTGCGCCGGTACTCGCAGCGGGACGTGTCGGACCGCACGAAAGCCTGATCCGATCGGGTTTCGGGCACAAACAACAGTTAGCCCTGTCGTCGTCGTTGGACGGCGGTCTGAGATGGGAATAAGAAGGCAAACTTAAAGGAAAAGGAACTTGCCTTGTGCTTGAAATACTCGGCGGCGAACCCCAGGACGGCCGCGGCGAGGCCGAGCGTGGCCGCCGCCGCGCTTACCACCACCACGCGTTTCTGCATATCGATCGCCGATGTCTCTCTCAACTGTCTGTCAAGCTCGGATGCTCAGTGACGAAAGAGGGCTGCAGCAGAGGAAGCTTGGATGTGTATAAAAAGGATTTGTTCCACGCGTTTCCTGGATTTGGTGTACCAGCACACAACACTATTGTACGACGACCTGATCTCCTGCAACGAAATGTTCAACTGGTGGCATGAGCGGAGATCGAGCCCCCCGATGAGTCAAATGGATGATTCATC